>NC_084754.1:4736623-4835547 GCF_033978785.1 Entelurus aequoreus | reverse complement strand
GATAGGTGGATGCAGCTTTTGTTGCAAGGAACCGAGTGCAAATGCTGCAGTGTCGCTACTGTACACTCATGGGATGCTTCATCTATTGAGATTGATACAATAAGTTTGCAGTGATGGGCATAAAACAACTGCATGAAGATGTAATACAATAGTACCTTAAAGGCCTACTGAAAGCCAATACTAGCGACCACGCAGTCTGATAGTTTATACATCAATGATGAAATCTTAACATTGCAACACATGCCAATACGGCCGGGTTAACTTATAAAGTGACATTTTAAAATTCCCGCCACACTTCCGGTTGAAAAACTCCTTTGGATATGATTTATGCGCGTGACGTCACAAAATCCACGGAAGTGGTTGGACCCCGTCGGACCCGATACAAAAACCTCTTGTTTTCTTCGACAAAATTCCACAGTATTCTGGACATCTGTGTTGGTGAATCTTTTGCAATTTGTTTAATGAACAATGGAGGCTGCAAAGAAGAAAGTTGTAGGTGGGATCGATCGGTGTATTAGCGGCTAAGTACAATACTTACAGCAACACAACAAGGACTACTTACTACTGTGAGGTCCGGTTGCTAAGTTGCTAAATTAGCCTTGGCGTCGTTAGCAACAGCATTGTTAAGCCTTACCAGGCTGAGAATTTTTAACCGTGTAGTTACATGTACATGGTTTAATAGTATTGTTGATCTTCTGTCTATCCTTCCAGTCAGGGATTTATTTATTTTGTTTCTATCTTCATTTGAGAACGATGCTATCACGTTAGCTCCGTAGCTAAGTGTGTCACCGATGTATTGTCGTGGAGATAAAAGTCACTTTAAATGTCCATTTCGCGTGCTCGACTCTCATTTTCAAGAGGATATAGTATCCGAGGTGGTTTAAAATACAAATCCGTGATCCACAATAGAAAAAGGAGAGAGTGTGGAATCCAATGAGCCAGCTTGTACCTAAGTTACGGTCAGAGCGAAAAAAGATACGTCCATCACTGCCTCTCGAGTCCTTCACTGTAACGTTCCTCATCCACGAATCTTTCATCCTCGCTCAAATTAATGGGGTAATCGTCACTTTGTCGCTCCGAATCTCTCGCTCCATTGTAAACAACGGGGAATTGTGAGGAATACTAGCTCCTGTGACGTCACGCTACTTCCGGTACAGGCAAGGCTTTTTTTTATCAGCGAGCAAAAGTTGCGAACTTTATCGTCGATTTTCTCTACTAAATCCTTTCAGCAAAAATATGGCAATATCGCGAAATGATCAAGTATGACACATAGAATGGATCTGCTATTCCCGTTTAAATAAAAAAAAATAATTTCAGTAGGCCTTTAACTTACAAGCGCAATTCATTCCAAGACCGAGGTCGGCGCACCGGATTATAAGGCGCACTGCTGATGAGTGGCTCTATTTTCATACATAAGGCGCACCGGATAATAAGGTGCATTAAAGGGGTCATATTACGATTTTTTTTCTAAATGTAAAACACTTACCTGTGGTCTACATCAGTGGTCCCCAACCACCGATTGGTACCGGGCCGCGCAAGAAATACATTTTATTTTTTTATTTTATTTTTTATTTTTTATTAAATCAACATAAAAAACACACTATATACATTATATAGCAATATAGATCAATACAGTCTGCAGGGATACAGTCCGTAAGCACACATGATTGTATTTCTTTATGAAAAAAAAAAAATTACCCCCCCTCCCCGGTCCGTGGGACAAATTTTCAAGCGTTGACCGGTCCGCAGCTACAAAAAGGTTGGGGGACCACTGGTCTACATAACATGTGATGGTGGTTCTTTGGTGAAAATGTTGCATTGATTATGTTTTACAGATCATCTTCAAGTCGCTTCAGGATGCACCGTTTTTGTGGGCGGTCTTATTTACGTGGCTCACCTTCGACGGCGTCTTCTCCCCGTCATCTTTGTTGTAGCGGTGTAGCGTGCAAGGACGGGAGTGGAAGAAGTGTCAAAAGATGGAGCTAACTGTTTTAATGACATTCAGACTTTACTTCAATCAATAACGGAGCAGCATCTCCTCATCCGTGGCTCACTAGTGCAACAACGCCGGAAATGTGTCCCATGAAAAAACGTCCGACCGGAACTCTCTATTAACTAAAGTTCCGTGAGTGAATTATGTAAACCCACTAAACCGGTAGTTTTTAGCGCTTTCATGGCGAGTCTCCTGACACATATAAGTTAGAACTTTACGTTAGAAATGCCCCATAACAAGAAGATAGAGAAAAAGAAGAAGCTTATCGACTATGGTGTCGGCACAGACTACAATGGCGCACATTTTCAGGATTTATGCAGATCCCAAAAACAGATCAGCAGGTACCAGAAGGTAAGGAAAGTTGGTTTTGCATAATATTGCAAAACAAAACACCAGATAACGTGTCCGCTAATGGGTGCCATTCTGCGGTCCTTATACACACACCATAATAAAACTCGTACTTCTGACTACGGTCGCCGTAATGCGCCGACAATCCATCAAGCGGTGCGGCTTCAAAGTCGTACCAAAACATTTTGAAAGATTTTTTTAGCGCCTTGTGTAATATTCTATATTCTTAATGGAACATTTAAAGTTTTGGTGTTGTTTACTAGCGTCGTATGGCAGTCTACACGTATCTCTTATGTGTGACTACCATCTACTGGTCACGCTTACCATTACACCACGTACCAAATAAAATTGCTTCAAGGTCGATAGTGGTTAGAGTGTCCGCCCTGAGATCGGTAGGTTGGAGTTCAAATCCCAGCCGAGTCATACCAAAGACTATAAAATTGGGACTCGTTTCCTCCCTGCTTGGCACTCAGCATCAAGGGTTGGAGTTGGGGGTTAAATCACCAAAATGATTCCCGGGCGCGGCGCCGCTGCTGCCCACTGCTCCCCAAGGGGAGGGGTCAAATGCAGAGGACAGATTTCACCACATCTAAATGTGTGTGTGACAATCATTGGTACTTTAACCTTTAATCTTAATAAGCGCAACCAGAATTATTCCGTACATTAGGCGTACCGGGTTATGAGGCACACCGTCGATGTTTGAGAAAATGAAAGGTTTTTAAGTGCGCCTTATATACACGGTATCTCAAAGCAATTCTGCCCATTGATATAAACCGAAATCGATTTAATGCGTGCTTGGCCCACCCAAAACACAACAATTTTAACATGGAACATGACTTTTAAAAAGAAAAAACAAACTTTCAGATAATAAATACTGTTTGAAAATCATTACAACAGAAAGCATTACAATTATTAAATAATTTAATAATATTGTACAGAATTTACCTTAGAGACCAGACTAATGCAGCGTCACCTTCGGGCAGCTTCTCTGTCCAGTGTTGCCAAGTCATTATAAGTTGCTTGTACCATGAATTGATTCATTTGGAACCCGACTTAAACAAGTTGAAAAAATTATTCGGGTGTTACCATTTAGTGGTCAATTGTACGGAATATGTACTGTACTGTGCAATCTACTAATAAACGTTTCAATGCTTGTTTCCATAAAGCTGGTTGTTTTTTCCCCCTCATGACATCTGGCAACCCTCGAACAGTAGGAACTAGGACGTTGTCGTTTATGTTGCACACAGACCTCTTTGAGTGACGGACCAAAGACTTCGGAGTTGACAGCAACAGACCGAGCATAAAGCTAATGCTCTTTTGTCCAGTTGGTAGAGACAGGAGAAAAGAATGAACTAAAATGTTGGGCAGACAATTCGGCA
Source organism: Entelurus aequoreus (assembly GCF_033978785.1). Lineage (NCBI taxonomy): Eukaryota > Metazoa > Chordata > Actinopteri > Syngnathiformes > Syngnathidae > Entelurus > Entelurus aequoreus. Next base: position 4,831,827 of record NC_084754.1, on the reverse strand, counting down.
GCTTCTCTATATTTTCATGGATTAATGTTTGATTTGTGGATGTTGTTTTGGCACGGAAGGTAAATTCCACTTCAAACTGGTGCTTCTGCAGTCGAGACACATCACTGTGTCTGCGGCACAGTAGGACATATTTGTTTTACTGACTTGGTGGTATGTTCCTTTGTCCTTCACGTTCTCAGTTTCGGTGTTTGGGGGGCAGGATTGTGTCGATCTCTGGCTGTGGACAACTATTACTTCTACCGGCGATGAAAAATCTACAGTTCAAATTATGCTTGCAAATTAAAGCATTACATAAAGCTGAGGGACAGCTCTTATCTCAAATTACTCATTAGTTGAGGGACCACTGTATTGTGGTTTAAATGCCTTTACCCTTTTATTATTCAAATCTCACCAGACTTGTCACAAAAGGTTTGTGCTGTAAAAATTCTCCTTTGTGCTGTTAAGGTGTTAGTCTTTCTGAAATCACAGGTGTAAACATTAGGAAGCTGTGATAACATGTGAGTGTATACTTGTCTATTTGTTGAATGTTTAGAGAGCTAACAACTGCCGAAGACAAATTCCTTGTACATGCAAGTATACTTGGCCAAATAAAGCTGATTCTGATTAAACCCATATAGCAGTGTTTTTCAACCTTTTTTGAGCCAAGGCACATTTTTTTGCGTTGAAAAAATCCGGAGGCACACCACCAGCAGAAATAATTAAAAAACGGAACTCAGTTGACAGTAAAAAGTTGTTGTCGCAATTGTTGGATATGACTTTAAACCATAACCAAGCATGTATCACTATAGCTCTTGTCTCAAAGTAGGTGTACTGTCACCACCTGTCACATCACGCCCTGACTTATTTGGAGTTTTTTGCGGTTTTCCTGTGTGTAGTGTTTTAGTTCTTGTCTTGCGCTCCTATTTTGATGGCTTTTTCCTCTTTTTTTTTGGTATTTTCCTGTAACAGTGTCATGTCTTCCTTTGAGCGATATTTCCCACATCTACTTTGTTTTAGCAATCAATAATATTTCAGTTGTTTTTATCCTTTTGTGTGGACATTGTTGATTGTTGATTGATTGTCATGTCATGTTCGGATGTACATTGTGGACGCCGTCTTTGCTCCACAGTAAGTCTTTGCTGTCGTCCAGCATTCTGTTTTTGTTTACTTTGTAACCAGTTCAGTTTTAGTTTCGTTCTGCATAGCCTTCCCTAAGCTTCAGTGCCTTTTCTTAGGGACACTCACCTTTTGTTTATTTTTGGTTTAAGCATTAGACACCTTTTTACCTGCACGCTGCCTCCCGCTGTTTCCGACATCTACAAAACAATTAGCTACCGGCTGCCACCTACTGATATGGAAGAGTATTACACGGTTACTCTGCCGAGCTCTAGACAGCACCAGCATTAAAAGACTACAGTTGGTACAAAATGCGGCTGCTAGACTTTTGACAAGAACAAGAAAGTTTGATCATATTAAAGTTAAAGTTAAAGTACCAATGATTGTCACACACACACTAGGTGTGGTGAAATGTGTCCTCTGCATTTGACCTATCCCCTTGATCACCCCCTGGGAGGTGAGGGGAGCAGTGGGGAGCAGTGGGCAGCAGCGATGCCGCGCCCGGGAATCATTTTTGGTGAGGATATTACGCCTATACTGTATATACCTTTATATACCTATATACATATATACCTATTTATATACCTACACTGGCTCACCTGCACTGGCTTCCTGTGCACTTAAAATACGACTTCAAGGTTTTACTACTTACGTATAAAATACTACACGGTCTAGCTCCATCCTATCTTGCTGATTGTATTGTACCATATGTCCCGGCAAGAAATCTGCGTTATAAGAACTCCGGCTTTTTAGTGATGCTCAGAGCCCAAAAAAGGTCTGCTGGCTATAGAGCGTTTTTTATTCGGGCTCCAGTACTCTGGAATGTCCTCCCGGTAACAGTTAGAGATGCTACCTCAGTAGAAGCATTTAAGTCCCATCTTAAAAATCATTTGTATACTCTAGCCTTTAAATAGAACCCCTTTTAGACCAGTTGATCTGCCGTCTCTTTTCTGCTCTGCCCCCCTCTCCTGCGTCGGGAGGTAATTAGGTGACCACAGATGACGCGCTAGCTGTTCAAAGTCGGGACCCGGGGTGGACCACTCATCTGTGCATCAGTTGGGGACGTCTCTGCGCTAGCCCCACTATCAGGGCCGGCCCGTGGCATAGGCCGTATAGTCAAATGCTAAGGGCGCCGTCCATCAGGGGGCGCCACGCCAGTGCCACAAATGTTGGAGAAAAAAAAAAAAGAAAAAAAAGTTGGTACTATTATTTCTAAATACAAAAAATAATCCCACGTTAATTAAAATGCAAAGTAAAGCCTATTTAATAGAAATATTATTTGTTACAACATTACGCCCCCCCCCTCCCTTCCCATATCATGACTCTTTTTGGACGTCACCTCATCAAAAAAACAACACAAGATGTTAAAACGGCCAAAACTGTCAGGTGCCCAGGGAAGAAAAAATAGAAAAGAAGAGGAGGAGAAACGAGAAAAAGACAGAGGTAGCAGGTAGGTAACGTTAGCCTACATGAAATTATTTGTCTGTTACAGAATGTGATAGTAACCTGGCTTTTTAGCATTAAGCTAATGTTACATGATTCGGCAATTGCTAATCAATAAATAGCTAGTTCTGTTTTAACGTCGGGTTAATATTGTGGTGGGGGCTAAATTGTTATGGAAAATAATAATGTAACGTTAGGTAATTACAGTAGTCCCACCTTACATTCCTCAGGGACATTTGTATTAGATCTTTTAAGCAGGTGTTTTTTGTTTACATTGTTATTGCCTTCTGGTTAGCTAATGTTTGCCCTGCAGGTAATAGTCACTTTTCCACCCCTTTATATATTAGGTATAGTTGTAAGCCTAGTTGTTAAAGTGCACATCATTAAAGGGAAACTTCGGTTTTTTTCAACCTGGGCCCTGTTTTCATAATTTTTTCTGTATATGTGAGTGCTGGATAAAACATTTTTTGAGGTCGCGCCAGTATTGAGCAGGGCAGGCAGCCTCCAGCCCAGCTAACGCTCGTACACAGGGCAACTGGCTCTCGTCAAAATTCGGCCTATAAACATGCATTTTTTTCACACTGACAGGCTCAGATAGTTACAATGAGTGTCCGACAACATACTAGAAAGGAGAAATTAACGTATGTCTCTACCTTTAGCTGGAGATCGCTGTTTGTTGTGAGCTGTGTCCAAATCTCACCACGCTACAAATCTCGTTCCGAAATCTCGCGATAACTCGCGACAAAACACCGGTGGAAAAACAGTTACCTGACTGAGGTGAAGAGAGATGACTGAAGTGATTTTCTGTTGGATTACCGAAGACTGTTATTTTAGTTTTATAGAAAAGTTTGTTTGTTTGTCTGTCATGGCTGAATTTTTCCACCGGTGTTTTGTCGCGAGTTATCGCGAGATTTCGGAACGAGATTTGTAGCGTGGTGAGATTTGGACACAGCTCACAACAAACAGCGATCTCCAGCTAAAGGTAGAGACATACGTTAATTTCTCCTTTCTAGTATGTTGTCGGACACTCATTGTAACTATCTGAGCCTGTCAGTGTGAAAAAAATGCATGTTTATAGGCCGAATTTTGACGAGAGCCAGTTGCCCTGTGTACGAGCGTTAGCTGGGCTGGAGGCTGCCTGCCCTGCTCAATACTGGCGCGACCTCAAAAAATGTTTTATCCAGCACTCACATATACAGAAAAAATTATGAAAACAGGGCCCAGGTTGAAAAAAACCGAAGTTTCCCTTTAATGTTAATTAAGCAATATTACATGAGAGGGAATGCTGTTTTTTAATTTGAGCACTGCTGTGATTCGGTTAAAGATAATCATAACATAACATTCTCATATAATATATTATACTGTTACTTTGCATTCTGCTATTCAGCATTTCACTGTAATGATGACAATAAATTGATTGTTAGATATTCATTTTTTATTTTTTGTATTCATTTATTTATTCATATTTTTTTTTATCTTGTTAACTATTCTGATTGTTAATTTGCTTTCTTTAAGTAAAAAAAAAAGGTCAAAGACAAAGCTATTCGGTTTTTTGTGAGTATATACACTTCACTGCCGCCACCTAAAATCTTGCCTAGGGCGCCAGATTGGTTAGGGCCGGGCCTGCCCACTATGGACTGGACTCTCACACTATTATGTTCGATCCACTATGGACTGGACTCTCACACTATTAACTAGATCCACTGTGCGTCCATCGCACCGGTCGCCCAGGGGAAGATCCCCACATCTGCGGTACCCTCCAAGGTTTCTCATTGTCATTCCATTGGGTTGAGTTTTTTCTTACCCTGATGTGGGATCTGTCGTTGTGGCTCGTGCAGCCCTTTGAGACACTTGTGATTAAGGGCTGTATAAATAAACTTTGATTGATTGATTATCGGCAAAATGGAGCAACTCCAAAAGGCTCTATTGCAAGCGGACTTTCCATCGCATTTATTTACTGTCAAAACGTGGACTGTGAGGGTTTTGTTTTCCCGAAATGCAATAAAAGTTGGAGCGGACATGGCGTGAAGGTAAGGACATATTTATTTTTACTATAACAAAAAGAACAAACTAAAGGCGCGCACAAGGCGGAGGTACAAACTTGACTATGAAACAAAAACTTACACTTAACGTAGACTAAGGACATGAAACAAAAGAACTGCTAAACGTGACATGAATAAACAAAAACTTACTTGGAACAAGCATGGAAACGATCAAGGAACGATGGCATGGAATCAACGCATGAGTGACAAGGGTAACAGCAGATAGTGTCACCAGGCTGACTTCCTGGCAACAATGGGCTTAAAGGCCTACTGAAAGCCACTACAACCGACCACGCAGTCTGATAGTTTATATATCAATGATGAAATCTTAACATTGCAACACATGCCAATACGGCCGGGTTAACTTATAAAGTGACATTTTAAATTTCCCGGGAAATATCCGGCTGAAACGTCTCGGTATGATGACGTATGCGCGTGACGTAGTCAGTTAAACGGAAGTATTATTACCCCGTAGAATCCTATACAAAAAGCTCTGTTTTCATTTCATAATCCCACAGTATTCTGGACATCTGTGTTGGTGAATCTTTTGCAATTTGTTTAATGAACAACTAAGGCTGCAAAGAAGAAAGTTGTAGGTGGGATCGGTGTATTAGCGGCGGACTACAGCAACACAACCGGAGGACTTTGTTGGAGAGCAGACGTGCTAGCCGGTGACCTCACCTTGACTTCCTACGTCTCCGGGCCGCCAACCGCATCTGTGATCGGGTGAAGTCCTTCGTCGCACCGTCAATCGCTGGAACGCAGGTGAGCACGGGTGTTGATGAGCAGATGAAGGCTGGCTGCCGTAGGTGGAGAGCTAATGTTTTTAGCATAGCTCTGTGAGGTCCGGTTGCTAAGTTAGCTTCATTGGCGTCGTTAGCACAGCATTGTTAACCTTCGCCAGCCTTGAAAGCATTGACCGTGTATTTACATGTCCATGGTTTAATAGTATTGTTGATTTTCTATCTATCCGTCCAGTCAGGGGTTTATTTATTTTGTTTCTATATGCAGTTAAAGCACGATGCTATCACGTTAGCTCGTAGCTAAAGTGTTTCACCGATGTATTGTCGTGGAGATAAAAGTCACTGTGAATGTCCATTTCGCGTTCTCGACTCTCATTTTCAAGAGGATATAGTATCCGAGGTGGTTTAAAATACAAATCCGTGATCCACAATAGAAAAAGGAGAGAGTGTGGAATCCAATGAGCCCTTTTACCTAAGTTACGGTCAGAGCGAAAAAAGATATGTCTTGAACTGCACTCTAACGTTCCTCATCCACAAATCTTTCATCCTCGCCCAAATTAATGGGGAAATTGTCGCTTTCTCGGTCCAAATCGCTCTCACTTCTGGCCGCCATCACTGTAAACAATAGGGAACTTTGCGGAAATGTTCAGCTGACTACGTCACGCTCCTTCCGGTAGGGGCAAGGCTTTTTTTTGTCAGATACCAAAAGTTGCGATCTTTATCGTGGTTGTTCTATACTAAATCCTTTCAGCAAAAATATGGCAATATCGCGAAATGTTCAAGTATGACACATAGAATAGATCTGCTATCCCCGTTTAAATTTAAAAAATTCATTTCAGTAGGCCTTTAAATAATATAGACATGATTTACAAAAGGTGCGCGAGTGCAAAACGTGAAACAGGTGAAACTAATGGTCGCTATGGTGACAAAACAAACAAGAGTGCACAAAGAGTCCAAAAACAAAACCAAAACAAAACATGATCACACTGACATGACATTTACTAGTTCGAATGCATAACAATAAGAAAAACATGCATGCTTGGCTTACATAAGGATTGTGAACGACAGGCAAAATTCCCCCAAAAAAGGGAAGTTCCTCTTTTAACAGCACACATGAAAATGTTTTACGGCTAAAACCGGCACAAACAAACAGCGGTGATATGCTATTATTTCCAATGATAAACTGGGCCAGTTTGTGTGTAAGTGCTCTATGACTTTAAAGGCCTACTGAAATGATTTTTTTTTATTTAAACGGGGATAGCAGATCCATTCTATGTGTCATACTTGATCATTTTGCGATATTGCCATATTTTTGCTGGAAGGATTTAGTATAGAACAACTACGATAAAGTTCGCAACTTTTGGTCTCTGATAAAAAAAAGCCTTGCCCCTACCGGAAGTAGCGTGACGTTGTCAGTTGTTCACTCCCTCATATTGTCCTATTGTTTTCAACGCAGCTAGAGCTATTCGGACCGAGAAAGCGACAATTACCCCATTAATTTGAGTGAGGATGAAAGATTCGTGGATGAGGAACGTTAGAGTGACGGACCAGAATGCAGTGAAATACATACCTTTTTTCGCTCTGACCGTAACTTAGGTACAAGCTGGCTCATTGGATTCCACACTCTCTCCTTTTTCTATTGTGGATCACGGATTTGTATTTTAAACCACCTCGGATACTATATCCTCTTGAAAATGAGAGTCGAGAACGCGAAATGGACATTCACAGTGACTTTTATCTCCACGACAATACATCGACGAAGCTCTTTAGCTACTGAGCTAACGTGATAGCATCTGTCTCAAATGCAGATAGAAACAAAATAAATAAATCCCTGACTGGAAGGATAGACAGAAGATCAACAATACTATTAAACCATGTACATGTAACTACACGGTTAATAATTCTCAGCCTGGCAAAGCTTAACAATGCTGTTGCTAACGACGCTAAGTCTAACTTAGCAACTTAGCAACCGGACCTCACAGAGCTATGATAAAAACATTAGCGCTCCACCTACGCCAGCCAGCCCTCATCTGCTCATCAACACCCGTGCTCACCTGCGTTCCAGCGATCGACGGCGCGACGAAGGACTTCACCCCAACACAGATGTGGTTGGCGGCTAGCATCGGCTGGCGCGTCTGCTATCCAAGTACGTCCTCCTGGTTGTGTTGCTACAGCCAGCCGCTAATACACCGATCCCACCTACAACTTTCTTCTTTGCAATCTCCATTGTTCATTAAACAAATTGCAAAAGATTCACCAACACAGATGTCCAGAATACTGTGGAAGTATGAAATGAAAACAGAGCTTTTTGTATTGGCTTCAATGGGGAAGCCATACCTCTGTTCTCCTGGCTACGTCACACGCATACGTCATCCTCCAAAGGCGTTTTCAACCGGAAGTTTAGCGGCAAATTTAAAATGTCACTTTATAAGTCGACCCGGCCGTATTGGCATGTGTTGCAATGTTAAGATTTCATCATTGATATATAAACTATCAAACTGTGTGGTCGGTAGTAGTGGCTTTCAGTAGGCCTTTAAAGTGTTTTGCTCCTCATGTTCCCCAAAATATGAGAAACCTCTCAGTGCAGTTCCGAATAGACACACATCGATTCTGACAACAAATCAATTTGTCAATCAAAACAATTTGTTTGTTGTGAAATGCACTTTACTTCTGAGTCACCTGGTTTAAACACATAGAGACACGACAGAATATCTTCAGCCAAGACAATTTTCACTTTTAAGTCACTTCCATTCTCGCTGATCAATCTTTCTTTAAAGCCCAGCCCTAAAGCCACACTTCTTCTCTCTTGCATCCTCTTCATCCTGCCCTCTATCATTACACCCCCCTCCCACATCTCTCTTGTCCCACTTGGTTATTAATGGTTTTAATTTACAGAGACAAAATACCGTGGTGCCAGCATCGCAACACGCTCTGCCCCCAAGTGTGTACTTGTGAGTTTAAAAGACGGACCCTACTCGTCCCGGCGTAACCAAGCCGGCAATAACGCTTTGTCTTCTTTAACTGTGCTGCTCCTTCAAGGTGTTCCACATCTTTCTATCGCCACATTCTTGCTCCAACTTTCTTGCTTTACATTCTCCACGTTGAATGGGGAATACATTATTTATAGCCTAGCCAAATCTTTGACAAAAAGCACTAAGTGGTCTCCAACCTTTTGCTGGTTACAGACCTCAGTATTACCAAGACCTCTCAGAACGGGGCAACGGATTTCCTTGCATTTTTAGTTTATGTGGAACATGCATACATACTTGCCAACCCTCAGCGCCTCTCCCGACAACCTCCCGGCAGAGATTTTCTCCCGACAAACCCCCGGTATTCAGCCGGAGCTGGAGGCCACGCCCCCTCCAGCTCAATGCGGACCTGAGTGGGGACAGCCGTTCTCACGCCCGCTTTCCCACAATATAAACAGCTTGCCTGCCCAATGACGTCATAACATCTACGGCTTTTAGAGAGTAGAGTGCACAACAAGGAGAGAGAGTTCTTGGTTTCTTATGTGGGTTTATTGTTAGGCAGTTTCATTAACGTCCTCCCAGCGCGGTACCAACACACAACAACAGCAGTCACGTTTAGTCTACCGTAAAGCAGTTCGTCTGCAGTAAACAGCAATGTTGTGACACTCTTAAACAGGACAATACTGCCATCTACTGGATAGCCTGCAGAACACTGAAATTCAAGTATTTTATTTATATGTATAATAAAATAAAAAAATAAAAAATTAAAAAAATAAATATATATATATATATATATATATATATATATATATATATATATATATATATATATATATATATATATATATATATATATATATATATATATATGTATATATAGCTAGAATTCACTTAAAGTCAAGTATTTCATACATATATATATATATATATATATATGAAATACTTGATTTGGTGAATTCTAGCTGTAAATATACTCTCTTCTTAACCACGCCCTTAGCCACGCCCCGACCACGCCCCCTGCCCCAAACTCGGCCCCCCCCCCCCCCCACCTCCCGATATCAGAGGTCTCAAGATTGGCAAGTATGCATGCATACGATACATTGTAATGCATCACACAATTACAGTTGTTTCATTACAGCAGTGTTTTTCAACCACTAGTGTGCCGTGAGATATTGTCTGGTGGGCCGTGGGAAATTATGCAACTTCCCCTAATTTATCCCAAACATATTTTTTGCAAATCAATCATTAGAATCTGCCAATAATGTGCCGTGGCTTAGTGTCTGTGCTGTGTAAAACTCGGCAGGGTAACCACGTAATATTTCCATGTCAGTAGGTGGCAGCATTGCTTTGTAAAAGTCGGAATGTGTCAGGTGAGACGAGGATGGTTTGTTGTGATCCTGATATGCAGACCACAGTGGGAGGCAGGGTGCAGGTAAAAAGGGTATGTCATGCTTAAACCCAAAATGAACGAAAGGAAAAGGCTATGCAAAACAAAAGTCAAACTGAACTGGCTACAAAGTAAACAGAGACAGAATGCTGGACGACAGCAAAAACTTACGGCGTCCACAAAGTACATCCGTACGTGACATGACAATCAACAATGGCCACACAAAGAAGGATAGCAACAACGTAAATAGCCTTGCTTGCTAACACAAAGCAGGTGCGCGGAATAGCGCTCAAAGGAAGACATGAAGCCACTACAGGAAAACACCGCCAATAATAATAATAATAATAATAATAATGGATTAGATTTTATATCGCACTATTCTATTATTAGCGCTCACAGAGAAGTGGGAAGCCATCATTCATTCACACCTGGAAGGGCCACCAAAATAAGCAAGACAAGAACTAAAGCACTACACACAGGAAGACACCAACACACTCAAAATAAGACACGACGACTTGGTGGAGATACATTTTTTGAAAGTTTTCTGCTGGTGGTGTGCCTCCGGATTTTTTTTGTGACAAAAATGTGCCTTGCCTCAAAAAAGGTTGAAAAACACTGCATTACAGCACGTCCGAAAAGGAGTAGGAAGAAGCAGAGCTTATTTAATCCTACCCCTTTTCATACCATAGCAATTTGATCCAATTTCCTTGTTCTCTGTAACAGAACAGTGAACTAATAAATATTAAATAATATACCATATTAAGCAAACAATTATTAAATACATAAATAATATTTGCCTCAAAAAAAAAAAAAGAAGGGTTCAAGATGTTCATCATAATTCATGTTCTGTGTACTTTGTGAACACTTGTAGTTTGAACCGTCTCTTAAAGGCCTAATGAAATGACATTTTTTTATTTAAACGGGGATAGCAGATCCATTCTATGTGTCATACTTGATCATTTCGCGATATTGCCATATTTTTGCTGAAAGGATTTAGTATAGAACAACGACGATAAAGTTCGCAACTTTTGGTCGCTGATAAGAAAAAGCCTTGCATATACCGGAAGTAGCGTGACGTCACAGGAGCTAGTATTCCTCACAATTCCCCGTTGTTTACAATGGAGCGAGAGAGATTCGGACCGAGAAAGCGACAATTACCCCATTAATTTGAGCGAGGATGAAAGATTCCTGGATGAGGAACGTTAGAGTGAAGAACGAGAGGCAGTGCAGGGTGTATCTTTTTTCGCTCTGACCGTAACTTAGGTACAAGGTCTCATTGGATTCCACACACTCTCCTTTTTCTATTGTGGATTACGGATTTGTATTTTAAACCACCTGGGATACTATATCCTCTTGAAAATGAGAGTCGAGAACACGAAATGGACATTCACAGTGACTTTTATCTCCACGACAATACATCAGCGAAGCTCTTTAGCTACTGAGCTAACGTGATAGCATCTGGCTCCAATGCGGATAGAAACAAAATAAATAAATCCCTGACTGGAAGGATAGACAGAAGATCAACAATACTATTAAACCATGGACATGTAACTACACGGTTAATAATTCTCAGCCTGGCAAAGCTTAACAATGCTGTTGCTAACGACGCTGAAGCTAACTTAGCAACTTAGCAACCGGACCTCACAGAGCTATGATAAAAACATTAGCGCTCCACCTACGCCAGCCAGCCCTCATCTGCTCATCAACACCCGTGCTCACCTGCGTTCCAGCGATCGACGGCGCGACGAAGGACTTCACCCGATCACAGATGCGTTGGCGGCTAGCACGTCTGCTATCCAAGTAAGTCCTCCGTGTTGTGTTGCTACAGCCAGCCGCTAATACACCGATCCCACCTACAACTTTCTTCTTTGCAATCTCCATTGTTCATTAAACAAATTGCAAAAGATTCACCAACACAGATGTCCAGAATACTGTGGAATTGTTCGATGAAAACAGAGCAGTTTGTTTGGTGACACATTGGGTACGAATACTTCCGTTGCCGTCGTGACGTCACGCGCATACGTCATCATCCAAAGACGCTTCCAACCGGAAGTTTAGCGGGAAATTTAAAATGTCACTTTATAAGTTAACCCGGCCGTATTGGCATGTGTTGCAATGTTAAGATTTCATCATTGATATATAAACTATCAGACTGCGTGGTCGCTAGTAGTGGCTTTCAGTAGGCCTTTAAACTGAATCATATTGGTGCTTTCTTGGAATTCTTTGCTTAATCCAGGGGTGTCCAAACTTTTTCCACTGAGGGCCGCACACGGAAAAATTAAAGCATGCGGGGGCCATTTTGATAGTTTTCATTTTTAAATCATAACAAAAAATATGGATTTTGGTTTTTTTTTACCTTTAGGGCTCCCGGGGACCATAAAGGGTCTAAGTCATTAAAATGTTAAAAACAAGTCAAATTGTTATTTTTTATTTATTTATTCAACGCTTTTTACAGTAAATCTCTACAACAGGGGTCACCAACGCGGTGCCCGCGGGCACCAGGTAGCCCGTAAGGACCAGATGAGTAGCCCGCTGGCCTGTTCTTAAAAATAGCTCAAATAGCAGCACTTACCAGTGAGCTGCCTCTATTTTTTAAATGTTATTTATTTACTAGAAAGCTGGTCTCGCTTTGCTCTACATTTTTAATTCTAAGAGAGACAAAACTCAAATAGAATTTGAAAATCCAAGAAAATATTTTAAAGACTTGGTCTTCACTTGTTTAAATAAATTCATAATTTTTTTTACTTTGCTTCTTATAACTTTCAGAAAGACAATTTTAGAGAAAAAATACAACCTTAAGAATTATTTTTAATTAGAATTTATTTTTAAACACATATACCTTTTTACCTTTTAAATTCCTTCCTCTTCTTTCCTGACAATTTAAATCAATGTTCAAGTAAATGTTTTTTTTGTTGTTGTAAAGAATAATAAATACATTTTAATCTAATTCTTCATTTTAGCTTCCGTTTTTTCGACGAAGAATATTTGTGAAATATTTCTTCAAACTTAAATTCAAAAAAATTATTCTGGCAAATCTAGAAAATCTGTAGAATCAAATGTAAATCTTATTTCAAAGTCTTTTGAATTTCTTTTAAAAATTTTGTTCTGGAAAATCTAGAAGAAATAATGATTTGTCTTTGTTAGAAATATAGCTTGGTCCAATTTGTTATATATTCTAACAAAGTGTAGATTGGATTTTAACCTATTTAAAACATGTCATCAAAATTCTAAAATTAATCTTAATCAGGAAAAATTACTAATGACGTTCCATAAAAAGATTCAAATTAGCTAGTTTTTCTCCTTTTTTTCGGTTGAATTTTGAATTTTAAAGAGTCGAAATTGAAAATAAACTGTTTCAAAATTGAATTGTCATTTTTTTCGTGTTTTCTCCTCTTTTAAACTGTTCAATTAAGTGTAAATATCATTAATTATTAATAATAACATAGAGTTAAAGGTGAATTGAGCAAATTGGCTATTTCTGGCAATTTATTTAAGTGTGTATCAAACTGGTAGCCCTTCGCATTAATCAGTACCCAAGAAGTAGCTCTTGCTTTCAAAAAGGTTGGTGACCCCTGGACTACAGTATATCAACTTCAGGTTGATATAAAGTAAAAAAAATGCCTTTTCTGTCAAAGACAACTTAGTTTTTTATAATAAAACTGAAATATGCAGTATTTCCCCCACTGCCCAAAACATTCAGAAAGCAATGTTTGATGTGAAGTAATTAGAGCCTTAAAAACATCAATAATGCAGGACACCATTGATTTTAATTCATTGTTATTTTTGAGTAATCACAGTGAAAAGATAAATAAAATCCCATGAAATATATTTGGGATCCAAAAGGTGCCCCACTCATAAAGTGATACATTTGTATTAGGTTGTTTTTTTTACTTTCAACACTTAAGTTACGAAATCAACTTCAGATATATCTGTCCATTTTACGTTTGAACTATTATTTTGTTTGTTTTATGCTCTTTTGTCAAAGAAAACGTTGATGTTTTTGTATGGCAACCACACAATATATGCAATATTTTCCACATAAAACATTTTAAAGTGAAATATTTGAAATAATTGGAGCCTTGAATAGGTCAATAATTCACTATAACATTGACTTTTTTTTGTTTTTTGAGCAATGGCAAAAAAAGAAAAATAAAGATAGACAAAAGAAAAAAAAAAACATGCATGGCAGCTTTGTGTCAACATTGCAACTTTTTCTAGTCAGATTTCACCTCATTCCACTTTTTTTAATGTTTTTTTTATTTATTTCTGCAATAGGATTTCCAGAATGTGTGGCGGGCCGGTAAACAATTAACTGCGGGCCGCACTTTGGACACCCCTGGCTTAATCCATTCCATAATTAATTCCACATACAGATATGCTAAAGGTTTTAAGTGTTGTACGAGCATACAAATGTTTTAAATTAGATTTTCCTCTAAGGTTATATTTCTCCTCTATTGTTGAGAAGAATTGTTGTACATTCTTGGGTAGCAGGTTTTAGTTTGCTTTGACTTTGGAATATTTAGGTGCGAGGAAATTTCACGACTGGATTTGTTGCACAGGTGGCATCTTATGACAGTTCCACGCTGGAAATCACTGAGAGCGGCCCATTCTTTCACAAATGTTTGTCGAAACAGTCTCCATGCCTAAGTGCTTGATTTTATACACCTGTGGCCGGGCCAAGTGATTAGGGCACCTGATTCTGATAATTTGGATGGGTGGCCAAATACTTTTGGCAATATGGTGTATATATAGGCTGCAGGTGATGAGTTGATGGCAGGCAGGTGAGTTGATTAGGGAGCTGGAGCCAAGCCTTCGCCCAAAACACGCCCACTCTTACAAAGACACACACACAGACAAACACATGGACACAGACCAGGGTCGGCCCGTGGCATAGGCCGCATAGGCAAATGCTAAGGGCGCCGTCCATCAGGGGGCGCCACGCCAGTGCCACAAATGTTGGAGAAAAAAAAAAAAGTTGGTATTATTATTTCTAAATACAAAAAATAATCCCACGTTAATTAAAATGCAAAGTGAAGTCTATTTAATAGAAATATTATTTGTTACAACATCACGCCCCCCCCTTCCCCCGCACAGTGCGTCCCCTCCCTTCCCGTATCATGACTCTTTTTGGACGTCACCACATCAAAAAAATCAACACAAGATGTCAAAACGGCCAAAACTGTCAGGTGCCCAGGGAAGACAAAAGAGAAAAGAAGAGGACAAACGAGAAAAAGACAGAGGTAGCAGGTAGGTAACGTTAGCCTACATGAAATTATTTGTCTGTTACAGAATGTGATAGTAACCTGGCTTTTTAGCATTAAGCTAATGTTGCATGATTCGGCAATTGCTAATCAATAAATAGTTAGTTCTGTTTTAACGTCGGGTAAATATTGTGGCGGGGGCTAAATTGTTATGGAAAATAATAATGTAACGTTAGGTAATTACAGTACTCCCTGGTGTACAGTAATTTGTAAGTCATTCTAGTTAATGCAATATTAAAAAGCACAAATAGAGAACTCTGTAGGATCCCCTTTTTTTGTAATATAATTGTTAAAGTCATACTAGTTTAATATCTTGTTTTGTGCAGTGCCTTATTTATATTTTATTTTTAATTTATTTTATGCAACTTGTTGACACGTTTTATTTTGTGTTTATGTATGTAAAAAATATTGTATTTCATATATTCATTTTTTATTTTTTGTATTCATTTATTCATCCATATTTTTTTTATCTTGTTAACTATTCTGATTGTTAATTTGCTTTCTTTAAGTAAAAAAAGGTCAAAGACAAAGCTATTCGGTTTCTTGTGAGTATATACACTTCACTGCCGATGTGGGGGGGGGGGGGGGGGGGGGGGACGCCACCTAAAATCTTCCCTAGGGCGCCAGATTGGTTAGGGCTGGGCCTGACACAGACAGAGACTGTGACAGGTCCAATATTTTACCTAAGCTAGGGGTGTCCAAAGTGCGGCCCGGGGGCCATTTGCGGCCCGCAGCTAATTGTTTACCGGCCCGCCACACATTCTGGAAATGCTATTGCAAAAATAAAAAATAAACATTAACTAGAAAAAGTTGCAATGTTGACACAAAGCTGCCATGCAGGCTGTTTTTTTTTCTTTTTTTGCCATTGCCCCCCCCCCCAAAAAAAAGTCAATGTTATAATGAATTATTGACCTATTCAAGGCTCTAATTATTTCAAAAATGTCACTTTAAAATGTTTTATGTAGAAAATATTGCATATATTGTGTGGTTGGCATACAAAAACATCAACATTTTCTTTGACAAAAGAGCATAAAACAAACAAAATAATAGTTCAAACGTAAAATTGACAGATATACACTACCGTTCAAAAGTTTGGGGTCACCCAAACAATTTTGTGGAATAGCCTTCATTTCTAAGAACAAGAATAGACTGTCGAGTTTCAGATGAAAGTTCTCTTTTTCTGGCCATTTTGAGCGTTTAATTGACCCCACAAATGTGATGCTCCAGAAAGTCAATCTGCTCAAAGGAAGGTCAGTTTTGTAGCTTCTGTAACGAGCTAAACTGTTTTCAGATGTGTGAACATGATTGCACAAGGGTTTTCTAATCATCAATTAGCCTTCTGAGCCAATGAGCAAACACATTGTACCATTAGAACACTGGAGTGATAGTTGCTGGAAATGGGCCTCTATACACCTATGTAGATATTGCACCAAAAAGCAGACATTTGCAGCTATAATAGTCATTTACCACATTAGCAATGTATAGAGTGTATTTCTTTCAAGTTAAGACTAGTTTAAAGTTATCTTCATTGAAAAGTACAGTGCTTTTCCTTCAAAAATAAGGACATTTCAATGTGACCCCAAACTTTTGAACGGTAGTGTACCTAAAGTCGATCTCGTAACTTAAGTGTTGAAAGTAAAAAAAACCTAATAAAAATGTATCACTTTATGAGTGGGGCACCTTTTGGATCCTAAATATATTTCATGGGATTTTATTTATCTTTTCACTGTGATTACTCAAAAATAACAATGAATTAAAATCAATGGTGTCCTGCATGATGGATCTTTTTAAGGCTCTAATTACTTCACATCAAACATTGCTTTCTGAATGTTTTGGGCAGTGGGGGAAATAATGCATATTTCAGTTTTATTATAAAAAACAAAGTTGTCTTGACAGAAAAGGCATAAAATCTTTTTTTATTTTTTTTATTTTATATCAACCTAAAGTTGATATACTGTAGAGATTTACTGTAAGCGTTAAATAAAAAAAATAAAAAAATAATTTGACTTGTTTTTAACATTTTAATGACTTAGACCCTTTAAGGAAAAAAAACACCCAAAATCCATATATTTTGTTATGATTTGAAAATGAAAACTATCAAAATGTTTCCGTATGCGGCCCTCAGTGGAAAAAGTTTGGACACCCCTGACCTAAGTGTTTTTGGTTGTCTTTTTTGAGTCATCGTCCTGTTGCAGGACCCGTGGCCTGTGACCGAGACCAAGGTTTCTGACACTTTCTGACACCGAATGCCTCAATAGTCTTGAGATGTATTTGTTCCTGCACTGATTAAAAATAACACATGGTGGCTGTTGGTGTGATCCCAGCATGCAGAGAAGACTTAGACATTAGACTTAGACAAACTTTAATGATCCACAAGGGAAATTGTTCAACACAGTAGCTCAGTTACAATGACGGAAAGTGTAAGGATGGAAAGGACAATGCAGGTATAAATAGACTAATATAGCGATAAAAAAATCTAACATATATACGAATATATACATGTGTACAGAATAACATTTATACAGATATATTATATTATGTCTATAACATATATACCAGGGGTCACCAACCTTTTTGAAAGCAAGAGCTACTTCTTGGGTACTGATTAATGCGAAGGGCTACCAGTTTGATACACACTTAAATAAATTGCCAGAAATAGCCAATTTGCTCAATTTACCTTTAACTCTGTTATTATTGATAATTAATGATATTTACACTTAATTGAACGGTTTAAAAGAGGAGAAAACACGAAAAAAATGAAAATTAAATTTTGAAACATAGTTTATCTTCAATTTCGACTCTTTAAAATTCCAAATTCAACCGAAAAAAAAAGAAGAGAAAAACTAGCTAATTCGAATCTTTTTGAAAAAATTTAAAAAAGAACTTATGGAACATCATTAGTAATTTTTCCTGATTAAGATTAATTTTAGAATTTTGATGACATGTTTTAAATAGGTTAAAATCCAATCTACACTTTGTTAGAATATATAACAAATTGGACCAAGCTATATTTCTAACAAAGACAAATCATTATTTCTTCTAGATTTTCCAGAACAAAATTAAAAAAAAAAAGTCAAAAGACTTTGAAATAAGATTTAAATTTGATTCTACAGATTTTGTAGTTTTTCCAGAATCATTTTTTGAATCTTAATCATAACAAGTTTGAAGAAATATTTCACAAATATTCTTCGTCGAAAAAACAGAAGCTAAAATGAAGAATTAAATTAAAATGTATTTATTATTCTTTACAATAAAAAAAATAATTTACTTGAACATTGATTTAAATGGTCAGGAAAGAAGAGGAAGGAATTTAAAAGGTAAAAAGGTATATGTGTTTAAAAATCCTAAAATCATTTTTAAGGTTGTATTTTTTCTCTAAAATTGTCTTTCTGAAAGTTATAAGAAGCAAAGTAAAAAAAAAAAGAAATAATTTATTTAAAGTGAAGACCAAGTCTTTAAAATATTTTCTTGGATTTTCAAATTCTATTTGAGTTTTGTCTCTCTTAGAATTAAAAATGTCGAGCAAAGCGAGACCAGCTTGCTAGTAAATAAATAACATTTAAAAAATAGAGGCAGCTCACTGGTAAGTGCTGCTATTTGAGCTATTTTTAGAACAGGCCAGCGGGCTACTCATCTGGTCCTTATGGGCTACCTGGTGCCCGCGGGCACCGCGTTGGTGACCCCTGCTCTAATAACTAAAGTTCTTTGGGTGAATAATGTAAACTCACTACACCGGTATGTTTTAGCGCTTTCATGGCGAGTTTATTGACAGATATAAGTTAGAACTTAACACTACTTTATATTAGAAATGGCAACAGCAGAGGATGAATGTCCCATAACAAAAAGATAGAGAAAAAAAGGCGGACTCTCGCACATTTTCAGGACTTATGCAGATCCCAAATACAGATCAGCAGGTACCAGAAGGTAAGAAAAGTTGCATTATAATGCGAAACAAAATGCCAGATAATGTCTTACCTTATACACACACCATAATAATACTGGTATGTTGAAGCACAGTACAATCCATCAAGCAGTGCGGCTTCATAGCTTACCAAAGTCGTACTAAAACATTGTCATGGATTTTTCAGCGCCGTGTGTAATGTTCTATATTTTTAATGGAACATATTACAATTTGGTCCGGAAAATATGGTACTTGCAACACATTCCTAAATCCTTGATTTATTTTATTTTCATTTACTACTTCTTCTCTCTAATTACTGCAGAATTCCTTCACATTAGTTTACATGTATTTATTCGTATTAATCATCCACACCGTCTTGTCTTTCCTTACTGTTGCGGTGACATTGGCCAAGTCTGGGTATGCTTTGCATTAACAACCACTTACAGTAAGTGTCCACACATGCGCTCTCACACACTGAATACAATTAAAGCGAAAAAGGCACACGAAAAAAAACACCTCGGATTCCTGCGTGGCCCTATGTGCTTTGTTTGCCCTCATTAAAAGTGATGGATGACAAATACAAATACATAACAACGTCAAATCACATCACATCCAACGACCATGTTGTAAAATATTCATAGTGGATGTGACTGCATGATGATATTTTTGGGTCTCTCATGTCAGATGCAGACACCTTCAGTTCCATTTCTTATTCGAACCATCAACAATAATATGAAATCACTGTAAAATGTAATGTACACAAACTATTTCAATGTTTTGCCTACAAGCCCTACAATATTTGTCTGCATCCAAAAGCCTGCTGATGGGCATTACCCAACGTTTCAGCAGGACCTCATCCTGTGAGAAGCGTGTAGAGCAGGGGTGTCAAACTAATTTTAGGTCAGGGGCCGCATGGAGGAAAATCTATTCCCACGCGGACCGGATTGTTGAAATCATGGCATTAAAACCTAATAACAAAGACAACTTTAGATTTCTTTATTTGTCTTACTTTGGACAAAAATAGAACAAGCACATTCCGAAAATGTACACATTACAAATAACCCTCTTGGCAAAACACTTCAAGTAAATTCTAAGGAAAAAAAAATTGCTGCAGCTTCAGAAACACCATAACGAACACAATGAAATTAGACTTTGTCTCAGTGTTTTTACAAAGCCATTCAACTTCAAGCACTTCCTGTTTTGAATTCTCATGCTGGCAGTTGATTAAAAACCTTTTGGGAAAGCAATCAAGTGTTCCCTCAAACTTCCGCATTGATGAAATCCGCAACTGCCACGACACATTCATTTACCATCATTCAAAAATTACAATTATATTATAAACAAAACAATTGATCAAAATGACACCATAGCCGAAATCAAGGTGACATAACTACAAACTTAACCAATGTGAACATGGTAGATTTAAGTATGAAATAAAATAGAACAAACACAACAAATGTGGAAACACACATTTTTACAATGGAGTTTGTGCATTCAACCAATTGCAAGCACTGCATACAAAGATGATGGTCATGTTGACTCACGTCGTTGTATCTTACCGTTTCGTTATCGTATCCGTTGAGTGGATAATTTACAATGAAAGAAGGTAATGCGCGTTGCTACTGCATCAGTCTGCCGCCATCTGCTGCCAGCCGCAAGAGGGGCAGTTGATTGCTTGCGCCTGCGCTGATTGGAGTAGCGGCTGCCAATCCAGAGGACGCTTAAAGTCAGCTGACATGTCATCTTTAAACGATGTTGTGTGATGTAGGTTACATCTGAATTGCTATTGCGACATCCAGTGGACACAGGTTTAATCCGGCGTTTGACATCCCGTTTGACACCCCTGTTGTAGTGTAAAGCGAAATGGACGTCCACTAAGTAACTTAGTTTTTTCTTGATTTAGTGCAAAAGGTGCAAACATCTACCACTTAATACATTTTTATTTGGTATAGCGCTTTTCAGAGTACTCAAAGACGCTTTACAGGATACAAAATTTTAATATAAAACAGTTCAAAAGTAATAATATAAAATATAGGAAATATAAAAGCAGTTCATTGTAAAATACATATTAACACTGGACATTTACAAGACGAGACGGGACATAATGATATCTCGTGGCACTTTTAAAGGGGAACTTCACGTTTTGGGGTGAATTTTTCCTATCGTTTACAATCATGAGAGACAAGAAAACAAAACATTTTCTTTTTGCATTCCAACACAAGAATGGTCTCGTTCTGGGTGGCTAGTTAGCAATCAAATTAACCTCTAAATCACTTTAAAAATACACTCAAAAAGCGTCAACAATAATTAATCTATGTTCTGTAAGCTGTATAATAACCAAACTGCGGCAACATTGTTATTGTAAGAGTGAACACTGAGGAAGTATTTTTCTACCGAAGTAACACATCGCCATGCTACGGTATTAGCCGTAAAAGCTAACTACATCAGCACGAAACGTGTTTGAGTTAGTAACACTCAACACTGACAGAACACCAATCTGTAATGAGTGAAAAACATGAACAATCATATTACAGTATCTGTAAGAACACACTTTTGTTGCTGGAAGTCGGAAGTGTGTCGCAATGGAAACGGGAATAAATGCGCTGAAGAAGTCAGTCAATGATTAAAAAGGATCAAAATAATTTTCACAATTTCATTATGGGGTATTATGTGTAAAATTTTGAGGACAAAATAATCAAAAATAATTTTCACAATTTCATTATGGGGTATTATGTGTAGAATTTTGAGGATACAATAATCAAAATAATTTTCACAATTTCATTATGGGGTAGTATGTGTAGAATTTTGAGGACAAAACTTGTTATATTGCAGTCTACACGTATCTCTTATGAGTGACTGCCATCATATTGCAGTCTACACGTATCTCTTATGTGTGACTGCCATCTACTGGTCACACTTATCATTTCACCATGTACCAAATGAAATAGCTTCGAGGTCGGTAAGCACGACCAAAATGATTCCGTACATTAGGCGCACCGGGTTATAAGGCGCACTGTCGAGTTTTGAGAAAATGAAAGGATGTTAAGTGTGCCTTGTAGTCCAAAAAATAAGGTAAATTGCATGTGAACTTTTGTTTCAGAGTATTGGCCAGACTAAACAGGCACTCTGAAGGCAAAATGCTAAAGAAAAACTGGAAACTATAGCTCTGGTAAATGCCAGCGTGTGTTTGAGGTGCATTATTCACAAACACACACAGTGCATTTTAGGGTATCTCCGTGTATCTTTCATGTCAGGGTTTAGAAATAAAAAAATCACTGTGAATAGATTCACATTGCATCTCGTCCTTAGGTTTAATGTCTTTAGTTTAGTTTAGTTTAGTTTATTAAGGATCCCCATTAGTCTACACCGCAGCGTAGACAAATAGTATATAGCAGGGGTCACCAACGCGGTGCCCGCGGGCACCAGGTAGCCCGTAAGGACCAGATGAGTAGCCCGCTGGCCTGTTCTAAAAATAGCTCAAAAAGCAGCACTTACCAGTGAGCTGCCTCTATTTTTTAAATTTTATTTATTTACTAGCAAGCTGGTCTCGCTTTGCTCGACATTTTTAATTCTAAGAGAGACAAAACTCAAATAGAATTTGAAAATCCAAGAAAATATTTTAAAGACTTGGTCTTCACTTGTTTAAATAAATTCATTAATTTTTTTACTTTGCTTCTTATAACTTTCAGAAAGACAATTTTAGAGAAAAAAATACAACCTTTTTACCTTTTAAATTCCTTCCTCTTCTTTACTGACAATTTAAATCAATGTTCAAGTAAATTTATTTTTTTTATTGTAAAGAATAATAAATACATTTTAATTTAATTCTTCATTTTAGCTTCTGTTTTGTGAAATATTTCTTCAAACTTATTATGATTAAAATTGAAAAAAATGATTCTGGCAAATCTAGAAAATCTGCAGAATCAAATTTAAATCTTATTTCAAAGTCTTTTGAATTTCTTTTAAAAATTTTGTTCTGGAAAATCTAGAAGAAATAATGATTTGTCTTTGTTAGAAATATAGCTTGGTCCAGTTTGTTATATATTCTAACAAAGTGTAGATTGGATTTTAACCTATTTAAAACATGTCATCAAAATTCTAAAATGAATCTTAATCAGGAAAAATTACTAATGATGTTCCATAAAAAGATTCGAATTAGCTAGTTTTTCTCTTCTTTTTTTCGGTTGAATTTTGAATTTTAAAGAGTCGAAATTGAAAATAAACTATGTTTCAAAATTTAATTGTCATTTTTTTCGTGTTTTCTCCTGTTTTAAACCGTTCAATTAAGTGTAAATATCATTAATTATTAATAATAACATAGAGTTAAAGGTAAATTGAGCAAATTGGCTATTTCTGGCAATTTATTTAAGTGTGTATCAAACTGGTAGCCCTTCGCATTAATCACTACCCAAGAAGTAGCTCTTGGTTTCAAAAAGGTTGGTGACCCCTGGTATGTAGTATATCTAGTAAAGAGTGGCCTTTTTTTTTTTTTTTAGATATATGCATACTAGTTTTATCTATTTGGCTGTTCTAGTTTTTATTTTTTAAAATTTTTTATTATCTTTTTATTTTGATACGCTGTAGCACTTTGAGGTTGTTTGCTCAATGTAAAGTGTTTTTTTACAAATACAATCTATTATTATTATTATTATTATTATTATTATTCTTTTATGGGGTCCAGGCAAAAAACATCGCACAATCACAAAACAAAAGATTACAATGCAGTGCAACATGATCAATAATAAAATGTTGTAACACAAAAATAGCAACAACAAAAAAAACAAAAAAAAACAATAACTTCGAGTTTACGTAATAATATTCATACCAAAGATAAAAATAGATGTATATTTTTGCAAAAATAAAACAAAAAACCAATGGCCTATAATATACACATTAGTGTACCAAAGACAAACAATAAGTGACGAAAAAGTACCATCCATCCATTTTCTACTGCTTGTCTCATAATCAACAAAATAGTCCATTATCAATAAAACCAGTCATGACATTAGGTACAATCTAGAATAATCTCGTTCCGCAATACTTCTCATGTTCTATTCTTAAAACCCACTTTGCCGGTGATTGATAGCAGATATTGTGGAAGTGGAAGGACAAACAGAGGGTTGCCATGACACGCACATACAGTGTCTCGGTCAAATGCCCCCTGGGGGAAACGAGGTTGCAGCGTGCTGCACAATCGGGGTCACATGGACCACGTCTGTGTAAACACACACAAGTACACACACATACATTGTGTGCAACGCCGCTGGTGTGGCCCCGGCGCCGCTTAATCGCTCGGCTAATGTCACTAAGCTGATTGGTCGCTGGGGTCATTTGGACGATCGTGAGGAAAAACCGCCAGGCAACAACGTGACTTCACTGCGATGAGTCGTTCATGTGAAAAGGCTGTCAGCACACATGGTGAAATAGTTTCTTTTTTGTTGTAACACATTGATCAGCAGCAGCATGTGGAAACAATTATGGTATCAATAATAGGATGAAGTTATGAAATGATGCTGGGGCGGTCTATTTGGAAATGAATGAATGAACACTTTCACAAACAGGCACAATTGCGATGTGAAATTTTTGGATCAATATATATATTTTCAGCCTGTTTGTTGATCCCAAAAATGGTTCAAGAGACTTTGTATGAATGAGATACCAACTTAATTTGACCTCCGTACTCTACTCTTTGCTGACTTGCTTGCACTTTATCACATGTACAAAACCCAGAGCCAGTGAAGTTGGTGTAATTCGTAAATAAAAACAGAATACAATGATTTGCAAATCCTTTTCTCTTTATATTCAATTGAATAGACTGCAAAGACAAGATATTTAATGTTGGAACTGAGAAACTTAATTTTTTTTGCAAATAATCATTAACTTAGTGGCAGCAACACACTGCAAAAAAGTTTGCACAGGGGCATTTTTTACCATTGTGTTACATGGCCTTTCCTTTTAACAACACTCAGTAAAGCAGGGGTCACCAACGCGGTGCCCGCGGGCACCAGGTAGCCCGTAAGGACCAGATGAGTAGCCCGCTGGCCTGTTCTAAAAATAGCTCAAATAGCAGCACTTACCAGTGAGCTGCCTCTATTTTTTTAAATTGGATTTATTTACTAGCAAGCTGGTCTCACTTTGCCCGACATTTTTAATTCTAAGAGAGACAAAACTCAAATAGAATTTGAAAATCCAAGAAAATATTTTAAAGACTTGGTCTTCATTTGTTTAAATACATTCATAATTTTTTTTACTTTGCTTCTTATAACTTTCAGAAAGACAATTTTAGAGAAAAAATACAACATTAAAACTGATTTTAGGATTTTTAAACACATATACCTTTTTACCTTTTAAATTCCTTCCTCTTCTTACTTGACAATTTAAATCAATGTTCAAGTAAATGTATTTTTTTTTATTGTAAAGAATAATAAATACATTTTCATTTAATTCTTCATTTTAGCTTCTGTTTTTTCGACGAAGAATATTTGTGAAATATTTCTTCAAACTTATTATGATTAAAATTAAAAAAATACATTCTGGCAAATCTAGAAAATCTGTAGGGTCAAATTTAAATCTTATTTCGAAGTCTTTTGAATTTCTTTTAAAACTTTTGTTCTGGAAAATCTAGAAGAAATAATGATTTGTCTTTGTTAGAAATATAGCTTGGTCCAATTTGTTATATATTCTAACAAAGTGTAGATTGGATTTTAACCTATTTAAAACATGTCATCAAAATTCTAAAAATAAGCTTAATCAGTAAAAATTACTAATGATGTTCCATAAATTCTTTTTAATTTTTTCAAAAAGATTCGAATTAGCTAGTTTTTCTCTTCTTTTTTTCGGTTGAATTTTGAATTTTAAAGAGTCGAAATTGAAGATAAACTACCGTATTTCCTTGAATAGCCGCAGGGGCGTTAATTAATTTAAAACCTCCTGTCACACCTGCGTTTACCGGAAACCGGCGGGATGGCCGTGCATGCGGTAATTATTTTAAAACCTCTTCTCACTCCGGCGTTTACCAAAAGGAATCCATAAAATTTAGGCGTGCGCTTTGAGTGTGATGTAAGCATACCATCATGAAAAGCACATTTAATAAAAAAAAAACGTTATTATGGTCTTACCTGTACTTATAAATGGAGTCCATTTGCAGCTCCTTCTGACCAAAAGCATCGATAACTTGTTTATAGAAGTCTTCCTTATTTTCTTTCTTCAGTTTTAAAAGTCTCTGTTTCGATGGAGATATTCCTTTAATTATTACCTCCTGCTTCGATTGAAAGTCCAGTTTAGAAAACTGTTTTATTTTAGATACCTGTATGTGATTCTCCATGTTAGAAGTTCAGGCAGAGGGAAAAAATAAATCTCTTGCTGCGTGTGTTCACTTCTTCTACAGTACAGGAAGTCGCAAGAAGGATCACTAGCGCGGCAGCGCCCTCTACCACCAGGAGGCGGGAGTGATTTAATGACTTATACAGTATTTCACACACGCAGCTACGGTATATTAATAAAACATAGCTGCTTACTGTTCTCTTTAGCATACTGTACCGGTATTCAATAGCTTGAACCTTAAATCCTACTGAAAAGCTCTTTATCTTTTTTCCTTTGTGCGATTGTAAACTACTGAAATCAGCTTCCTCCATTTTGAAAAGGAGGACAGATGCGTCACTCGTGACGTAACGAATTTGACCCGGTGGAAGTTCTAGCCATATGCTAAATATTTTTGCGAAACGAGTTGGACCCGGCGAAAATTATAGACATGCGATAATAAAATTAATATTTTGCGAAACGAATTTGATCCAGCTTCAATAATAAACCGGCGATAAGGCCAAGCATGCGTTAATTATTTTGAGAAACGAGTTTGACCCGGCAGTAATTCTAGACGTGCGAATACTATATTCCCTGCGCCAATTCAAGGAAATACGGTATGTTTCGAAATTTAATTGTCATTTTTTTCGTGTTTTCTCCTCTTTTAAACCGTTCAATTAAGTGTAAATATCATTAATTATTAATAATAACATAGAGTTAAAGGTAAATTGAGCAAATTGGCTATTTCTGGCAATTTATTGAAGTGTGTATCAAACTGGTAGCCCTTCGCATTAATCAGTACCCAAGAAGTAGCTCTTGGTTTCAAAAAGGTTGGTGACCCCTGCAGTAAACGTTTGGGAACTGAGGAGACACATTTTTGAAGCTTTTCAGGTGGAATTATTTCCCATTCTTGCTTGATGTACAGCTTAAGTTGTTCAACAGTCCGTTGTGGTATTTGAGGCTTCATAATGTGCCACACATTTTCAATGGGAGACAGGTCTGGACTACAGGCAGGCCAGTCTAGTACCCGCACTCTTTTACTATGAAGCCACGTTGATGTAACACGTGGCTTGGCATTGTCTTGGTCAAATAAGCAGGGGCGTCCATGGTAACGTTGCTTGGATGGCAACATATGTCGCTCCAAAACCTGTATGTAACTTTCAGCATTAATGGCGCCTTCACAGATGTGTAAGTTACCCATGTCTTGGGCACTAATACACCCCCATACCATCACACATGCTGGCTTTTCAACTTTGCGCCCATAACAATCTGTATGGTTCTTTTCCTCTTTGGTCCGGAGGACACGACGTCCACAGTTTCCAAAAACAATTTGAAATGTGGACTCGTCAGACCACAGAACACTTTTCCACTTTGTATCAGTCCATCTTAGAGGAGCTCGGGCCCAGCGAAGGCGGCGGCGTTTCTGGGTGTTGTCGATAAATGGCTTTCGCTTTGCATAGTAGAGTTTTAACTTGCACTTACAGGTGTAGCGACGAACTGGAGTTACTGACAGTGGTTTTCTGAAGTGTTCCTGAGCCCATGTGGTGATATTCTTTACACACTGATGTCGCTTTTTCATGCAGTACCGCTTGAGGGATTGAAGGTCTGTAATATCATCGCTTACGTGCAGTGATTTCTTCAGATTCTCTTAACCTTTTAATGATATTACGGACCCTAGATGGTGGAATGCCGAAATTCCTTGCAATAGCTGGTTGAGAAAAGTTGTTCTTAAACAATTTGCTCACGCATTTGTTGACAAAGTGGTGACCCTCGCCCCGTCCTTGTTTGTGAATGACTGAGCATTTCATGGAAGCTGCTTTTATACCCAATCATGGCACCCACCTGTTCCCAATTAGCCTGTTCACCCGTGGGATGTTCCAAATAAGTGTTTGGTGAGCATTCCTCA
Source organism: Entelurus aequoreus (assembly GCF_033978785.1). Classification (NCBI taxonomy): domain Eukaryota; kingdom Metazoa; phylum Chordata; class Actinopteri; order Syngnathiformes; family Syngnathidae; genus Entelurus; species Entelurus aequoreus. The sequence continues at coordinate 4,803,781 of NC_084754.1, read as the reverse complement.
ACTTTGTCAGTCTTTTGTGCCACTTGTGCCAGCTTTTTTGAAACATGTTGCAGGCATCAAATTCCAAATGAGCTAATATTTGCAAAAAAATAACAAAGTTTTCCAGTTGGAACGTTAAGTATCTTGTCTTTGCAGTCTATTCAATTGAATATAAGTTGAAAAGGATTTGCAAATCATTGTATTCTGTTTTGATTTACCATTTACACAACGTGCCAACTTCACTGGTTTTGGGTTTTGTACTTTGACTCAACGTCAGCCAGTAAAGACCCCGAAAAAAAGATATTCAGATGGGGAGAAAAAATTGGAGTGAGAGACCAAAACATATTTTGACCAAGGTGGTGTGTCCTCTGAGGATAAAAGGATGCTTGTTCTTATAAGCGGTCTCTCTCAGAGGGGAAAGAACCAACTGAATAATGATCACACCTAATTAATGTTACCTCGGTTATACAATTAGCGTATGAATTTTAAAAGAACTAAATGTTGAACCGCACAAAACTGAATTTCCTGCACGCAGAAGAACTGTGTGCTTTCATGCTCAAGGTCTCTCCGTGAGGCGTGTTGGCAATTTCCTACAACAAAGAACGCCTCGCATTGAAATGGTGGTGAAAAATATGCGACAGCTAAAGCAGAAAGAGAGCGAACTATGCAGTTGGCATTAAAGATGTTTCACCTCTCAGAAACCTTGACGTGGGCTGAACAGACAAAAAAGACATTTACAATAAGCGGTGACGTGTTGAATCAGAGCTGTGTTGATATTCTTTTCTCCGCGTGTCTTTCAACGAAATATGAGCGTCATGCGTAAAAGCAGAGCCTGTTCCTGCAGAGAGAAGCGTCATCCCACACGGATCCACACCGAAAAGCAATTACAGCCACAGCGTATTAGGGCTGTAGACTTTATATCCCAGTAGCTTCATTGACGAGTTCACAGATGCTAATTAGTAATAGATTGAAGAAAAACGTAATTAAACATCATAAATGCAGGAAATTCCATTCCGAGCACGAACCGATACCACCGACTGTCTTAATGGGCTGCGATGGCGTGCGTGTCACGTCACTGGCCTCAGGTTTGACCTCAGTCATCCACTTTACGCCTCATGTAGGTTCACACTTAGACCAGGCCTGGCCCTAACCAATCTGGCGCCCTAGGCAAGATTTTAGGTGGCGCCCCCCCACATCGGCAGTGAAGTGTATATACTCACAAGAAACCGAATAGCTTTGTCTTTGACCTTTTTTTTACTTAAAGAAAGCAAATTAACATATTATATGAGAATGTTATGTTATGATTATCTTTAACCGAATCACAGCAGTGCTCAAATTAAAAAACATCGTTCCCTCTCATGTGTTATTGCTTAATTAACATTAATGATGTGCACTTTAACAACTAGGCTTACAACTATACCTAATATATAAAGGGGTGGAAAAGTGACTATTACCTGCAGGGCAAACATTAGCTAACCAGAAGGCAATAACAATGTCAACAAAAAATATCTGCTTAAAAGATCTAATACAAATGTCGCTGAGGAATGTAAGGTGGGAGTACTGTAATTACCTAACGTTACTTTATTATTTTCCATAACAATTTAGCCCCCTCCACAATATTAACCCGACGTTAAAACAGAACTAGCTATTTATTGATTAGCAATTGCCGAATCATGTAACATTAGCTTAATGCTAAAAAGCCAGGTTACTATCACATTCTGTAACAGACAAATCATTTAATGTAGGCTAACGTTACCTCCCTGCTGCCTCTGTCTTTTCTCGTTTCTCCTCCTCTTCTTTTCTCTTTTTTCTTCCCTGGGCACCTGACAGTTTTGGCCGTTTTGACATCTTGTGTTGATTTTTTGATGTGGTGACGTCCAAAAAGAGTCATGATACGGGAAGGGAGGGGGCGCACCGTGCGGGGGGAGGGGGGGGGGGAGGTGCGTAATGTTGTAACAAATAATATTTCTATTAAATAGGCTTTACTTTGCATTTTAATTAACGTGGGATTATTTTTTGTATTTAGAAATAATAGTACCAACTTTTTTTTTTTTTCTCCAACATTTGTGGCACTGGCGTGGCGCCCCCTGATGGACGGCACCCTTAGCATTTGCCTATACGGCCTATGCCACGGGCCGGCCCTGACTTAGACGGTGCGTTTACACACACTGGGAAAGCGTGTTGGAGTCATTTCTAAAGAACTACCAATTCCAAAATCATCAGATCAAGTAGTTTTATGTTATTAGCTTGTGTCACCACTAGGGTTGTCCCGATACCAATATTTTGGTACTGGTACCAAAATGTATTGCAATACTTTTAAATACTTTTCTAAATAAAGGGGACCACAAAAATTGCATTGTTGGTTTTATTTTAACAACAAATCTTATGGTACATCAAACATATGTTTCTTATTGCAATTTTGTCCTTAAAGTTAAAGGCTTACTGAAAGCCACTACTAGCGACCATGCAGTCTGATAGTTTATATATCAATGATGAAATCTTAACATTGCAACACATGCCAATACGGCCGGGTTAACTTATAAAGTGACATTTTAAATTTCCCACCACACTTCCGGTTGAAAACGTCTAGATATGATGACGTATGCGCATGACGTAAACGGTTGATAGAAGTATTGGTACCCCATTGAATTCAATACAAAAAAGCTCTGTTTTCATTTCAAAATTCCACAGTATTCTGGACATCTGTGTTGGTGAATCTTTTGCAATTTGTTTAATGAACAATGGAGACTGCGAAGAAGAAAGTTGTAGGTGGGATCGGTGTATTAGCGGCGGACTACAGCAACACAGCCAGGAGGACAGAGATGGATAGCAGACGCGTTAGCCGCCGAACTCACCTTAACTTCCTCCGTCTCGCCGACCGCATCTGTGATCGGGTAAAGTCCTTAGTCGCACCGTCGATCGCTGGAACGCAGGTGAGCACGGGTGTTGATGAGCAGATGAGGGCTGGCTGGCGTAGGTGGATAGCTAATGATTTTAGCATAGCTCTGTGAGGTCCGGTTGCTAAGTTAGCTTCAATGGCATCGTTAGCAACAGCATTGTTAACCTTCGCCAGGCTGGAAAGCATTAACCGTGTAGTTACATGTCCATGGTTTAATAGTATTGTTAATCTTTTGTCTATCCTTCCAGTCAGGGATTTTTTTTTGGTGTTATTTTCAAGAGGATATAGTATCCGAGGTGGTTTAAAATACAAATCCGTGATCCACAATAGAAAAAGGAGAGAGTGTGGAATCCAATGAGCCAGCTTGTACCTAAGTTACGGTCAGAGCGAAAAAAGATATGTCTTGCACTGCCTTCTAGTCCTTCACTCTAACGTTCCTCATCCACAAATCTTTCATCCTCGCTCAAATTAATGGGGTAATCGTCGCTTTCTCTGTCCGAATGTCTCTCGCTCCATTGTGAACAAAGCGGAATTGTGAGGAATCCTTTGTCTTGTGACGTCATGCTACTTCCGGTAGGGGCAAGGGTTGTTTTTATCAGATACCAAAAGTTGCGATCTTTATCGTCGTTGTTCTATACTAAATCCTTTCAGCAAAAATATGGCAATATCGCAAAATGATCAAGTATGACACATAGAATGGATCTGCTACCCCCGTTTAAATAAAAAAAATTCATTTCAGTAGGCCTTTAACCCTTCTTTTAACCTTACAGGAGAATAGGCACCACTGGCTGGACGTGAAACGGGCTTAGACATAGTAAAGGGACAAATTGGGATTGAGCCGAAGACGTATTCTTGTCTAATCTACTGAAGCAAAGTTCTGCACTACAGATGGTAGAACGTGACAACAGCGGCGGGATTCAATTGTTTCAGTCTGATATCGTTTTTAGACGTTGTCGACTGTCAAACTTCAGAATGGTCCTCAAAAATGCGGCGGCCAGGCCATTCATCTCAGTATCGATTGTGTCGGTTTCACTTGAAACTGCCGTGTGAGATACAATATCGTCGCAGGAGCTAAGTCGTGAATGGAAGGCGCCAGACAACACAGTGCAAACAAACAATGTGCAGCCAGTATTGTACGCACATATACACCGCGACGCCCCTCAGACCCCACAGAGAGGTTAATGAATGGTGATTATTAGCGGTGCTGATCGATAATCTCTTAAATGAAAAACACTTATCATTACAACTTGTCTCAAAGTGCCAGCTTCGGTTGTGGCTCACAACAGGGTGGCGATGCATTGCAGTGTTTAAGTGAGCAGGGAGCCCGCTTTGGCCCAGGCGAACAAGAAGGGTCACTGGTACTTTGCACACTGTGGATTTGTTGGCCTGGTTATCTTCAAAAAGGCTTCTCAATGATTTGATGAAGACAAAACAGAATGTGGACATGTGTGATGCAGAAGAAACCGGATAAGTAAACTCTAGAGCAGGGGTCACCAACCTTTTTGAAACCAAGAGCTACTTCTTGGGTACTGATTAATGCGAAGGGCTACCAGTTTGATACACACTTAAATAAATTGCCAGAAATAGCCTATTTGCTCAATTTACCCTTAACTCTATGTTATTATTAATAATGAATGATATTTACACTTAATTGAACGGTTTAAAAGAGGAGAAAACACAAAAAAAAATGACAATTAAATTTTGAAACATAGTTTATCTTCAATTCCGACTCTTTAAAATTCAAAATTCAACCGAAAAAAAGAAGAGAAAAACTTAAAAAAAGAATTTATGGAACATCATTAGTAATTTTTCCTGATTAAGATTAATTTTAGAATTTTGATGACATGTTTTAAATATGTTAAAATCCAATCTACACTTTGTTAGAATATAGAAAAACAAATTGGACCAAGCTATATTCCTAACAAAGACAAATCATTATTTCTTCTAGATTTTCCAGAACAACATTTTTAAAAGAAATTCAAAATACTTTGAAATAAGATTTACATTTGATTCTACAGATTTTCTAGATTTGCCAGAATAATTTTTTTGAATTTTAATCATAACAAGTTTGAAGAAATATTTCATAAATATTCTTTGTTGAAAAAACAGAAGCTAAAATGAAGAATTAAATTAAAATTCTTTATTCTTTACAATAAAAAAAATAAATTTACTTGAACATTGATTTAAATTGTCAGGAAAGAAGAGGAAGGAATTTAAAAGGTAAAAAGGTATATGTGTTTAAAAATCCTAAAATCATTTTAAGGTTGTATTTTTTCTCTAAAATTGTCTTTCGGAAAGTTATAAGAAGCAATATAAAAAAATTAATGAATTTATTCAAACAAGTGAAGACCAAATCTTTAAAATATTTTCTTGGATTTTCAAATTCTATTTGAGTTTTGTCTCTCATAGAATTAAAAATGTCGAGCAAAGCGAGACCAGCTTGCTAGTAAATAAATACAATTTAAAAAATAGAGGCAGCTCACTGGTAAGTGCTGCTATTTGAGCTATTTTTAAGAACAGGCCGGCGGGCGACTCCTCTGGTCCTTACGGGCTACCTGGTGCCCACGGGCACCGCGTTGGTGACCCCTGCTTTAGAGGGATGGAAAGACTTATGCCGTTACTTACATTATTCTGAAGGGATCTGGTTAGCTAACACCCTCATTAACGCCAGAGTCGTGCTATCATGCTATAGCTCACTATGTTACTTTTAGCTTTCTGCTGCATATTTTTTTCACTAGGGTTGTACGGTGAAAGTAGTATAGTACCGCGGTACTAATGAATCATATTCGGTACTATACCGCCTCTAAAAAGTACCGGTCCCCCGCCACTCCGTCGTCGTCACTTCGTGTCATGGCTGGTTTACGAGCAGAGGAGCATGTTCGGCAGCACACAATCACAGAGTACTTACAAGCAGACACAGTGCGTAGACAGAAAAGGGAGAACGGGCGCATTTTGGCTTAAAAAGTAAAGATAAAGGTGAAGTTATAACACTGAAACGCCCTCAGGAAGAAGTACTTAAAAACATGGCTAGCTAGCTAGCGGCTAAAGTCCATCTGCAGTGTTTTAGCTACTTCTAAATCACTAATCCTTGTCTCCATGGCGACAAATAAAGTGGGTTTCTTACAAGTATCATCCCTGCAGGACGAGGAATAGCTAAACATGCTTCACTACACACCGTAGCTCACCGGCGTCAAAATGTAAACAAACACAATGGGTGGATCTACACCTAACATCCACTGTAATGATATCAAGTACATGAGTGTATTTAGTTGATACTACTATGATTACATCAATATTTTTTAGCATCACAAAATCTTCTTTCGTTTTTTTTAAATTAACTTTATGTTTATAAACTCGGGAAATATGTCCTTGGACACATGTGGACTTTGAATATGACCAATGTATGATCCTGTAATGACTTGGTATCGGACTGATACCCAAATTTGTGGTTTTTATCCAAAACTAATGTAAAGTATCAAACAACAGAAGAACAAGTGATTATTACATTTTAACAGAAGTGTAGATAGAACATGTTAAAAGAGAAAGTAAGCAGATATTAACAGTAAATGAACAAGTAGATTAATAATTCATTTTCTACCACTTGTCCTTAATAATGTTGACAAAATAATAGAATGATAAATGACACAATATGTTACTGCATATGTCAGCAGCTAAATTAGGAGCCTTTGTTTGCTTACTTACTAATAAAAGACAAGTTGTCTAGTATGTTCACTATTTTATTTAAGGACAAACTTGCAATAAGAAACATATGTTTAATGTACCCTAAGATGTGTGTAAAAATAAAAAGCCAATAATGCAATTGTTTGTGGTCCCCTTTATTTAGAAAAGTATCGAAAAGTACCGAAAAGTATCGAAATACATTTTGATACCAGAACCAAAATATTGGGACAACACTAGATGCTACAATGGCAGAATATGCCACCACTGGGTGAACTAATGTAATTTGGGTGATCATCAGTGCAGCACAGTGGTACACACAGAGTTCAGGCATGTGCCAAATTTCGAACTGAATTTAGAATGTCTCCCAAATTCCAATGAAATTTGACGCTGCTCACTCAAAGCTAAGTGCTATCATTCTATCTGTGTGATTCTAATTGCTTTACAGCTTTCTTTAGCCCTTTTATAACCCACTCTCTTTGTTTCACCGCTTCACTTTCAGCTGGCTAGCTGCTAAGCTAGCAAAGTTTAGCTAGTCCCGGTCCGAAGCCCACCGGTTCTGAAGACAAAGAATAAACGTGACTATGGCTTCCTGTTCTTCGTGCACCTTTCCCATGGATAGGTTGGCTCTGCAAGAGGGCCGTGTCGGCCAATTAGAGCAGAGTAATTTTGTAACATTAGACACCGCGGACATGTTTGCTAGTATAAGCCATATAGAGCTAACTAGCTCAACTTGTAGCAGCCTAAGTGGCCTACAAGCTATGGTGACCCCGGTTATGACACATTACAAATGTATCTCTTTCGCTAATCCTTAACCGGCCGCCAGACCTTCGATATAGGGGACTCCATCACCCGGAACATACAGCTGAGTAAACCAACTACAATATTGTGTATGTCCGGGGCCCGAGCACCCAATATTGATGCTAATATTAGGGAACTCACTCACAACAGGCCACACCACTAGCTACACGAACATAGTTGTACACGTCGGCTCCAATGACATTGAGATGAGACAGTCAAAGATTGCAAAAAGGCTTGTTATCTCGCCAGAAAAATGGCTCGGCATCGAGTACTTGTCTCGGGGCCCCCTGCCTGCGAGGGGCAATGATGAGAGATGTGGCAGATTAGTCTCGCTTAACAGGTGGCGGGCTAGTTTTTGTAGAGCAGGGGTCACCAACCTTTTTGAAACCAAGAGCTACTTCTTGGGTACTGATTAATGCGAAGGGCTACCAGTTTGATACACACTTAAATAAATTGCCAGAAATAGCCAATTTGCTCAATTTACCTTTAACTCTATGTTATTATTAATAATTAATGATATTTACACTTAATTGAACGGTTTAAAAGAGGAGAAAACACGAAACAAATGACAATTAAATTTTGAAACATAGTTTATCTTCAATTTCAACTCTTTAAAATTTAAAATTCTACTGAAAAAAAGAAGATAAAAACTAGCTAATTCGAATCTTTTTGAAAAAATAAAAAAAATAATTTATGGAACATCATTAGTAATTTTTCCTGATTAAGATTAATTTTAGAATTTTGATGACATGTTTTAAATAGGTAAAAATCCAATCTGCACTTTGTTAGAATATATAACAAATTGGACCAAGCTATATTTCTAACAAAGACAAATCAATATTTCTTCTAGATTTTCCAGAACAAAATTTTTTCAAAGAAATTCAAAAGACTTTGAAATAAGATTTAAATTTGATTTTTTAAAATTTTAATCATAATAAGTTTGAAGAAATATTTCACAAATATTCTTCGTCGAAAAAACAGAAGCTAAAATGAAGAATTAAATTAAAAAGTATTTATTATTCTTTACAATAAAAAAAATAAATTTACTTGAACATTGATTTAAATAGTCAGGAAAGAAGAGGAAGGAATTTAAAAGGTAAAAATGTATATGTGTTTAAAAATCCTAAAATCATTTTTAAGGTTGTATTTTTTTCTCTAAAATTGTCTTTCTGAAAGTTGTAGAGAGCAAAGTAAAAAAATAATGAATTGATCTAAACAAGTGAAGACCAAGTCTTTAAAACATTTTCTTGGATTTTCAAATTCTATTTGAGTTTTGTCTCTCTTAGAATTAAAAATGTCAGGCAAAGCGAGACCAGCTTGCTAGTAAATAAATACAATTTTAAAAAATAGAGGCAGCTCACTGGTAAGTGCTGCTATTTGAGCTATTTTTAGAACAGGCCAGCGGGCTACTCATCTGGTCCTTACGGGCTACCTGGTGCCCGCGGGCACCGCATTGGTGACCCCTGTTGTAGAGCCATCCAAACATTAGATACATTAATAGATGCCCTCACAAATATGTATATGACGCATCACATTCATTTGCGAAAAAGTGAATTTTGTGTCTTTGCCTAGATCTATTTTACATTGCTGAAAGCAAATGTCGCCAAGTATCCACAGCCGGTAGAAATGTGCGTACAGAAGCTATGAAGTTGTCGTGAGGCAGCGCACATTTTTACGTCAAAGTCAGTCTTGATACGTCTCAACTTTGCCGTGAAAAAGGGCGTCCGGCAGGTTTTTGGGCATAGGCAAGCTCGTTACATTAGGGCCCTGGTCCACAGTTTCACGACCAGGACGAAAATCACAATGCTCCTCTTGAATCTGCAGTTCTTGCTAATTTCCCAAATTTATGGTGCAGAATTCTGCACAAAAATGATATTGTTCTGTCTTATTTAAGGTATGTTTCCCTTTTTACGGTATTACAAGCTGACATACCGTATTTTTCGGACTATAAGGCACACTTAAAATCCTTTCATTTTGTCAAAAATCTATAGTGCGCCTTTTAATCCGGTGCGCCTAATGTACGGAATCATTCTGATTGTGCTTACTGACCTCGAAGCTATTTTATTTGGTACATGGTTTAATGATAAGTGTGACCAGTAGATGGCAGTCACACGTAAGAGATTCACATTCAGAATTCAGAAGAACTTTATTAATCCCCGAGGGGAAATTAGATTTTCAGCACAATCCCAATACGTGTAGACTGCAAGATGACGCCAGTAAACAACACCAAAACCTTAAATGTTTCATTGAGAATATAGAACATTACACACGGCGCTAAAAAATCTGTCAAAATGTTTTAGTACGACTTTGGTAAGCTATGAAGCCGCACTTAATGGATTGTCGGAGCATTATGGCAACAATAGTCAGTCATACTCTGCTTCAACATATGAGTATTACTATGGTGTGTATATAAGGACCGCAAAATGGCACCCACTAGCTGACATTATCTGGCGTTTTGTTTCGCAATATTATACAAAATCAACTTTTATTACCTTCTGGTACCTGCTGATGTGTATTTGGGATCAGCATAAGTCCTGAAAATTTGCGCGCTTCCGCCATTGTAGTCCGTGTTGACACCGTAGTCAATAAGCTTTTTTTTCTCTCAATTTTTTTGTCATGGGACATTCATCCTCTGCTGTTGCCATTTTTGTAATATAAAGTAGTGTAAAGTTCTAACTTATATCTGTCAAACCGTGGACTATAGGATGGTTTGTTTTCCCGGAATGCAAAGGAAAGTTGGAGCGGGCAAGGCGTGAAGGTAAGGAAATATTTATTTAAACACTAACAAAAGGAACAAACAAAAAGCGCGCACCAGGGCGGGAGTACAAACTTGGCTATGAACAAAATTAACACATAAACAGACTATGGACATGAAACAAAACTTACTTGGTCAAGCATGGAAAGATTATAGAACGGACGCGTAATCATGGAGGTATCAGAGTTAATGTCGCCAGCTGACTTCCTGGCAACAATGGGCTTAAAATATTCCGGGGACATGAATTTACCCTCAGAATTTACAATATTTACACTACCGTTCAAAAGTTTGGGGTCACATTGAAATGTCCTTATTTTTGAAGGAAAAGCACTGTACTTTTCAAAGAAGATAACTTTAAACTAGTCTTAACTTGAAAGAAATACACTCTATACATTGCTAATGTGGTAAAGGACTATTCTAGCTGCAAATGTCTGGTTTTTGGTGCAATATCTACATAGGTGTATAGAGGCCCATTTCCAGAAACTATCACTCCAGTGTTCTAATGGTACAATGTGTTTGCTCATTGGCTCAGAAGGCTAATTGATGATTAGAAAACCCTTGTGCAATCATGTTCACACATCTGAAAACAGTTTAGCTCGTTACAGAAGCTACAAAACTGACCTTCCTTTGAGCAGATTGAGTTTCTGGAGCATCACATTTGTGGGGTCAATTAAATGCTCAAAAAGGCCAGAAAAGGAGAACTTTCATCTGAAACTCGACAGTCTATTCTTGTTCTTAGAAATGAAGGCTATTCCACAAAATTGTTTGGGTGACCCCAAACTTTTGAACGGTAGTGTACATTCAATGCAGTAAAATGAATATAATATTCATTCATCCATTTTCTACCGCTTATCCCTTTCGGGGTTGCGGGGGGTGCTGGAGCCTATCTCAGCTACAATCGGGCGGTAGGCGGGGTACATCCTAGACAAGTGGCCACCTCATCGCAGGGCCAACACAGATAGACAACATTCACACACTAGGGCCAATTTAGTGTTGCCAATCAACCTATCCCCAGGTGCATGTTTTTGGAAGTGGGAGTAAGCCGGAGTACCCGGAGGGAACCCACGCAGTCACGGGGAGAACATGCAAACTCCACACAGAAAGATCCCGAGCGCAGGATCGAACCCAGGTCCTTCGTATTGTGAGGCAGGCGCACTAACCCCTGTTTCCACTGTGCTGCCCTAAAATATAATATTAATAAATTAAATTCCAACCAAGGGCATACTATATACAGTGGCATTCAGTTTTAAAATGAACAAAAAGAGACATTTTGAAGGGACCAATGGTTTATAAAGACCTCAGAGAGAACATAATCCATGCAACATTTTGACCAAAGAACCACCATTAGGTTTAGGTTTAGGTTTAGGTTTAGTCTTTATTTGAAGGGACAATGCACAGAAACATTAAGTTCAAAGACAGATATGTTCTGTACCAGATTATAGCTAAATAGCTCATTTCCATCTGCAGTCCCTGGCTACCTAAATTAAAGGGATACAAAAATCATGCAATAAAATTATGACAATAAAAACATACTATAGCATGTTTTTAAATTAAGAAAAGTCATAAAATGCCCTTTCATGTACACATACTTAATATACAATACAACCACACCTCATTTACATCATCACACAAAGACAATACATGCTTTTGTTCACATCTGTCATCATTTATAAATATAAATAAATAAAACTATTCTGATTCTGATTTGTAAAAACAACCATGATTTTAACACACACACCTCACAATTTACAATAAAAATGCTCTCATGGATAAATATAATACATTACATGTTATGTAGACCAGTGGTCCCCAACCTTTTTGTCAATGCTTGAAAATTTGTCCCACGGACCGGGGCGGGGAGGGGTAGTAAAAAAATATATATATATTTTTTTTGTCATTAAGAAATACAATCATGTATGCTTACGGACTGTATCCCTGCAGACTGTATTGATTTATATTGATATATAATGTATATATTGTGTTTTTTATGTCGATTTAATTTTTAAAAAAAAATAAATAAATAAAAACAATTTTTTTTGTCCCCAACCTTTTTGTCAATGCTTGAAAATGTGTCCCACGGACCGGGGGGGGGTAGTAAAAAAAAATATATATATTTTTTTGGTCATAAAGAAATACAATCATGTATGCTTACGGACTGTATCCCTGCAGACTGTATTGATTTATATTGATATATAATGTATATATTGTGTTTTTTATGTCGATTTAATTTTGTTTTAAAAATTAAAAAATTGTTTTTATTTTTTTTTGTCCCCAACCTTTTGGTCAATGCTTGAAAATTTGTCCCACGGACCGGGAGGGGGGGGGGGTGGGGGGGGTAGTTAAAAAAAAAAAAAAAACTTTTTTTTTTGTCATAAAGAAATACAATCATGTATGCTTACGGACTGTATCCCTGCAGACTGTATTGATTGATATTGATATATAATGTATATATTGTGTTTTTTATGTCGATTTAATTTGAAAAAAAAAATTAAAAATTTTTTTTTTTTTGTTGTTGTCCCTAACCTTTTTGTCAATGCTTGAAAATTTGTCCCACGGACCGGGGGGTAGTAAAAAAAAATAAAAACAATTTTTTTGTCATAAAGAAATACAATCATGTATGCTTACGGACTGTATCCCTGCAGACTGTATTGATTTATATTGATATATAATGTATATATTGTGTTTTTTATGTCGATTTAATTTTTTTTTTTAAATTTAATGTCTTGTGCGGCCGCAGCCCGGTACCAATCGGTCCACGGACCAGTACCGGGCCGTGGCCCGGTGGTTGGGGCCCGGTACCCGGGCTTCCTTGTAGACCACAAGGAAGTGTTTTACATTTAGAAAAAAATCATGCGCCTTATAATAAAAAAATTGACCCGCTCATCGGCAGTGCGCCTTACAATCCGGTGCGCCCTATGGTCCTGAAAATTCGGTAATGACATAACCCAGGAAAGAGGAGCTGTATATTCTGGTGCTTGCTTGCTGCTCCCTGCCTGAACTTGCATCACGTGTACGGAATCCCAGCAAATGAACGAAAAGCAAAGAGTTGAAGAAATGCAAAACTATGGGCGCGTGAGTGAGAAAAAGGGTGGTGGGAGAAAAGAGTCGGTTAATTCAGTCAGGGAGGGAGGCAGCAAGTGATGGCCAGAAAAACAAGTAGAGGATCAACAGATCGAAGGAGAGAAGCGATAAAAAAAACAGGCTGAGAGCGAGGTAGGGGCTGCAGGCAAACTCAGCGTGAGCGCCACAGAGCGGATAGAGACCATGGAAGGGAGGAAAATAATGAGGAGCTAAATAGGAGGGTGGAAAACACAAGAAACAAAGCAACCTGTGTGTGTGTGTGTGTGTGTGTGTGTGTGTGTGTGTGTGTGTGTGTGTGTGTGTGTGTGTGTGTGTGTGTGTGTGTGTGTGTGTGTGTGTGTGTGTGTGTGTACAAACCCCGTTTCCATATGAGTTGGGAAATGGTGTTAGATGTAAATATAAACGGAATACAATGATTTGCAAATCATTTTCAACCCATATTCAGTTGAATGCACTACAAAGACAAGATATTTGATGTTCAAACTGATAAACTTTTTTTTGTTGTTGCAAATAATCATTAACTTTAGAATTTGATGCCAGCAACACGTGACAAAGAAGTTGGGAAAGGTGGCAATAAATACTGATAAAGTTGAGGAATGCTCATCAAACACTTATTTGGAACATCCCACAGGTGAACAGGCTAATTGGGAACAGGTGGGTGCCATGATTGGGTATAAAAGTAGATTCCATGAAATGCTCAGTCATTCACAAACAAGGATGGGGCGAGGGTCACCACTTTGTCGACAAATGCGTGAGCAAATTGTTGAACAGTTTAAGAAAAACCTTTCTCAACCAGCTATTGCAAGGAATTTAGGGATTTCACCATCTACGCTCCGTAATATCATCAAAGGGTTCAGAGAATCTGGAGAAATCACGGCACGTAAGCAGCTAAGCCCGTGACCTTCCATCCCTCAGGCTGTACTGCATCAACAAGCGACATCAGTGTGTAAAGGATATCACCACATGGGCTCAGGAACACTTCAGAAACCCACTGTCAGTAACTACAGTTGGTCGCTACATTTGTAAGTGCAAGTTAAAACTCACCCAGAAACGCCGCCGGCATCGCTGGGCCTGAGCTCATCTAAGATGGACTGATACAAAGTGGAAAAGTGTTCTGTGGTCTGACGAGTCCACATTTCTAATTGTTTTTGGAAACTGTGGACATCGTGTCCTCCGGACCAAAGAGGAAAAGAACCATCCGGATAGTTATAGGCGCAAAGTTGAAAAGCCAGCATGTGTGATGGTATGGGGGTGTATTAGTGCCCAAGACATGGGTAACTTACACATCTGTGAAGGCGCCATTAATGCTGAAAGGTACATACAGGTTTTGGAGCAACATATGTTGCCATCCAAGCAACGTTACCATGGACGCCCCTGCTTATTTCAGCAAGACAATGCCAAGCCACGTGTTACATCAACGTGGCTTCATAGTAAAAGAGTGCGGGTACTAGACTGGCCTGCCTGTAGTCCAGACCTGTCTCCCATTGAAAATGTGTGGCGCATTATGAAGCCTAAAATAGCACAACGGAGACCCCCGGACTGTTGAACAACTTAAGCTGTACATCAAGCAAGAATGGGAAAGAATTCCACCTGAGAAGCTTCAAAAATGTGTCTCCTCAGTTACCAAACGTTTACTGAGTGTTGTTAAAAGGAAAGGCCATGTAACACAGTGGTGAACATGCCCTTTCCCAACTACTTTGGCACGTGTTGCAGCCATGAAATTCTAAGTTAATTATTATTTGCAAAAAAAAATTAAAGTTTATGAGTTTGAACATCAAATATGTTGTCTTTGTAGTGCATTCAATTGAATATGGGTTGAAAATGATTTGCAAATCATTGTATTCCGTTTATATTTACATCCAACACCATTTCCCAACTCATATGGAAACAGGGTTTGTATATAATGTACCTGCATCAAGACCAGCGCTTTTCTCTAGTGACTCAAAGCACTTTTACATAGTGAAACCCAATATCTAAGTTACATTTAAACCAGTGTGGGTGGGCACTGGGAGCAGGTGGGTAAAGTGTCTTGCCCAAGGACACAACGGCAATGACTGGGACGGCGTAAGCGGGGATGGAACCTTGGAACCCTCAAGTTGCCGGCGCGGCCACTCTACCAACCGAGCTATACCGGTAAAGTAAGAAACATGCCGCTGTGACAAGTTCAATGATTCATTCATTCATCAACACAGCACAACACATGAGATGAGAATCAGAATCAGAATCAGAATCAGAATAGTTTTATTGCCATTGTTTGAGAACGGGTTCACAAACTAGGAATTTTTCTTGGTGCAATCGTGCGACATAAAACACTTATAACACATATTTGGTAATAAAAAGAGCTGTAACTGAGCTATCAGATAGACTTAGAAGGAATTCAAGGAATTCAAGGAGCTGCTGTTAGGAGTTATTGTTCATTTGCCTGATGGCCGAGGGGGAAAAACTGTTCAGGTGGCGGGAGGTGTGGGTCTGGATGGAGCGTAGTCTCCTGCCTGAGGGGAGAGGGGAGAATAGTGTGTGTCCAGGGTGAGAAGAGTCAGCTGTGATCCGACCCACACGCCTCCTGGTCCTGGAGGAGAACAAGTCCTGGAGGGATGGGAGCTTGCAGCCAATCACCTTCTCAGCAGCACGTACGATGCGCTGCAGTCTATTCTTATCCTGGACTGTGGTGCCGGGGAACCACACTGTGATGGAGGAGGTCAGGATGGACTCTATGATGGCTGAGTAAAACTGCACCAGCATCTCGGTCGGCACCTTAAGTTTCCTCAGCTACCGCAGGAAGTACATCCTCTGCTGGGCCTTCTTGATGAGGGAGCTGATGGTCAGCTCCCACTTGAGGTCCTGGGTGATGGTGGTGCCCAAGAAACGGAAGGAGTCCACAATGGGGACGGGGGTGGAAGAGTCAATCAGGGTGAGGGGGATGGTGGGGCTGTGACTTTCCTGAAGTCCATGATCATCTCCACTGTTTTCTGGGCGTTCAGCTCCAGGTTGTTGAGGCTGCACCAGGACGTCAGCCGGTCCACCTCTCTCCTGTAGGCGGACTCATCGCCATTCCAGATGAGCCCGATGAGGGTGGTGTCATCCGCAAACTTGAGCAGTTTTACGGATTGGTGACTGGAGGTGCAGCAGTTTGTATACAGGGTGAAGAGCCAGGGGGAGAGTACACAGCTCTGAGGAGTACCAGTGTTTGAGGTTCGACTGTCCGAGACAATCTTCCCCAGCCGTACGTGCTGTCTTCGGTCTGTCAGGAAGTCATTGATCCAACTGCAGAGGGAGTCGGGCACGCTGAGCGGGTAGAACTTGTCTCGTAGCAGTCCAGGGAGGATGGTGTTGAAGGCAGAGCTGAAGTCCACAAACAGGATCCTAGCGTAGGTTCCTGGGGAGTCCAGATGCTCCAGGATGAAGTGGAGGGCCAGGTTCACTGCATCATCCACAGACCTGTTGGCTCTGTAGGCGAACTGCAGTGGGTCCAGGAGGGGGGCGGTGATGTCCTTGAGGCGGGGCAGGACCAAGCGCTCAAAGGACTTCATGACCACAGACGTCAGCGCGAAAAAGTTGGGAGATGAGGGAAAAAAACCCTCCCAAACAACATCAAAAGTGAAGTAGGAATAAGCGACACAGAGAAATAGTTGGAATGACCGTCAGAACTCCCTCGTGCCTTTGTTACTCTTTCAAAGGAGCTGTTTGGGCTCAACAAAATGTCTTCTATGTGAGTGTTTCCTTTATGCCCAAGGCTACCAAGGACCGCGTGTGCGTGTGTGTGTGTGTTGTGTGCACAAAAAAAGCTCATGTAGAGGAACAGGGTGCTCTCTGCTCTCCAATGGCTTCTTTTCATCGGATTCCGAGATGCGACCTTCAACTTGCATAAGATAAACTCAAGGCCACTGAGTCTGAATGAAGAACTTGCACACACTGCAGCCTTCACAACAAACTCTCCATATGTTAGTATGATGGAATGGCTCATGTGCGCGCATACACTGCGCGCACACACACACACACACACACACACACACTCACACACACACACACACACACACACACACACACACACACACACACACACACACACACACACACACTTGTATTTCTTACCTTCTTGAGACCTCGGAAAAAGCCCGGGGGCACTTTGCGGCCCGCGGGTCATTTTTTAACGGCCCCACGGCATATTTTAAAAATACGATTTGAAAAAAATAAAAAACATTAAAAGTGGTATTTCAAGAGCAAACAGGTGAAATGTAACAAGAAAATGTAGCAATATTTACTCTAATCACACAAAGCTGCCATGTAGGCTGTTTCTTTCTTTAAAAAATAATAATGAATCAAAATCAATGTCATTATGAATTATTGACCTATTCAAGGCTCCAATTATGTCACATTAAATATTTTGAGATATTTTTGTGGGAAAATGTTGCATATTTTTGTAGGGATGTCCGATAATGGCTTTTTGCCGATATCCGATATTCCGATATTGTCCAACTCTTTAATTACCGATACTGATATCAACCGATATATGCAGTCGTGGAATTAACACATTATTATGCCTAATTTGGACAACCAGGTATGGTGAAGATAAGGTACTTTTTAAAAATAAAAATAAGATAACTAAATTAAAAACATTTTCTTGAAGAAAAAAGAAAGTAAAACAATATAAAAACAGTTACATAGAAACTAGTAATTAATGAAAATGAGTCAAATTAACTGTTAAAGGTTAGTACTATTAGTGGACCAGCAGCACGCACAATCATGTGTGCTTACGGACTGTATCCCTTGCAGACTGTATTGATATATATTGATATATAATGTAGGAACCAGAATATTAATAACAGAAAGAAATGGGGGGAGGGAGGTTTTTTGGGTTGGTGCACTAATTGTAAGTGTATCTTGTGTTTTTTATGTTGATTTAATAAAAATTAAAAAAAAAAACAATAAAAAAAACAAACGATACAGATAATAAAAAAAACGATACCGATAATTTCCGATATTACATTTTAACGCATTTATTGGCCGATATTATCGGACATCCCTAATATTTTGTGTTTGCCATGTAAAAAAACGAGCTGTTTTTTTTAAAGAAGGGCCTAAAACGAACAAACAAAAAACATAAACAACAATAAAACTTTTAATTGACGGATTTGAAGTTGATCTCGAGATTATTGTGTTAAAAGCAAACAGCAAAAAAAATAAAAAAATATAGTTTATTTTTTAACACTTTAATGAGTAGGACCCTTTTGGATCCCCTACAATTTCAGTGTGATTAGTTTTTAAGTGTCATTGCTCAAAAAATAATAATGAATTAAAATCAATGGTGTTGTGAGTTATTGACCTTTTTAAGGCTCCAATTATTATATAATCTCAAATATCCCACTTAAAAATTTTATTGGGTGAAAATCTTGCATATTTTGTGTTTTTTTTCATTAAAAAAAAGTGTTTTCTTTGACAAAAAGAGCATGCAACTTAAATCTTTAAAAACGTTATATTGACAGATAGACCTAATGTTGATCTAGAGATTTAAAAACTTGAATAATAACACAAATAATAATACTGAATAATGACACTTTTTATATTTTTTGGACCAAAACCTTTTGCGGTCCCCGGGATCAAGCTTGAGTGGAAGCCTGAATGTATATTTTTTATATATATATTGTATTGGTTTTTAAAATAAAAAATATCAAAATGGCCCCTGCGAGCTTTGATTTTTCAATGTGCGGCCCTCAGTGGAAAAAGTTTGGACACCCCTGCCCTATATACATATTTATTTTACAAAAAGGTCCACTTAGGAGTTTTAGGTAAACAATCACCATTAAAGCATGACTTTGCACGTTTAGACAGGACAGCGGGGCAGCCATGTGACAGGGCGGAATCTGAGGCTAAACGTTGGGGAAACATGAGATGCCTCCAACAGGGGCCTACAACGCGTGGTCCTAAAGACAGTAGTGTTCACTGCTAAGCTCGTTATCAAGGGGTCCCCGTCCCAAATGATCAAATATCGGCCCTATATTTTTTTTCATTAATTTTCGCTAAAGGGGGCGCATTTCAATTTATTACACACACTTGTTATAACATATGTTGGCCAGAGGGGGCGCACTTAAATTTTTTACACTCACTTGTTGTTTCATATGTTGACCAGAGGGGGAGCACGAAAAACTGAACATTTGTGCAATGTTTTGATATTACTTGGAATTTTACTCAATAACACTCGCAATTTTACAAGAAAAGCTTAACATTTTGGTAATTTTATTACCAGAGTCGTAATTTTACTTGACAAAAGTCAAATTTTTTTAAGAAAACTTTGAAATTTTGGCAATATTATAATAATAGTCGGAATTTTACTTGGCAATATTATGACAAAAGTCATCATTTTACTCAAAAAATTTCACTATTTTACAAGAACAACAAAAATTGGCAATGTTGTGATAAAAGTCGCCATTTTGCATTAAAAAGTAATAATTGCACATAAAAAAGTAATAATGTTACGAGAACATATTGCACTATTACAAAAACAGAAAGAATATGAGAAATTGTTCCCAATTTTATAAGAAAAAGTCGACTCATTGTGTGAAAAAGACTGTTTTTTGTTAAAAACATTTTATTTTATTTTTTGTTTGTAATTGATTTTTAATCTTCATTATTTACTTCAAGTTATTACAGTATGTCTTTATATACATTTTTTTTTTTTTTTTTAATTCATTTTGGCCAAAGTGGGTGCATTTCTATTTCTAACACACACTCATTACATATGTTGGCCAGTAGGGGAGCACTTACAATTTTTTACACGCACTTGTTATTTCAAATGTTGACCAGAGGGGGAGCACTTTTAAAAGCGACACACAGTCAATTTGAAATATCCCTCCTTTTTGGGACCACCCTAATTTTGATAGATTTCACCACCAGGGGTGCAAATGAGACATTCTCTATTAGATGCAATGGTTTTCCGTATTGGGACCATGATTTATGTCCTAACTTGTTCACCGGTCCTCATATGGAAGGCACTTTTCCTTGTTGATGTCTCAAGAAGGCGAGAAATACAAGAACACACACACACACACGCACACACACACACACACACACACACACACACACACACACACACACACACACACACACACACACACACACACACACACATACACACACACACACACACACACACACCCACACACAAACACACACATATTATTGTATTTAATACCTTCTTGAGACCTCTGAAAAATGCCTACCTCTCTAGGACCACCCTAATTGTGATAGATTTCATGAGATCTATATATTTTTTTTATTTTTTTAATGTGCTTAAGGCCGATGACAAACGAGTCACGAACCACAGATGGCCCATGTGCCGCACTTTGGGCGACCCAGCTGTAGAAGCTAACTGTTAATGGCCACTATAGTCTTAGTACCGTAGTGTATTTGTTCGTCCTATGGTCACATATTGTCTTACGTCAGCCCCGTAAAGTCGTAAAATCAGCTGTTCACCTGCCGTTTTTTTGGGGGGATGAATAGGGAAGTCCTTCTTTAGCTTGTTTTATCATATATTGCTGCCTTTGCACCTCAATGTTTACTTTTGTATGCATATTAAATCAACAAAAAATCCTGACTTTGGAGCAATGTTCACAGACTCTAGTATTTGGCTCTCTATTAGATGCAATGATTTTCCGTATTGGGACCATGATTTCGGTCCTAACTTGTTCACTTGTTCATCTAGTCTTGTTAAAAAGTGTCCTGATTGCCAACCAGGGACAAATGTTTCCTGATTGCCAACCAGGAACAAGTGTGCCCTGATTGCCAAGCAGGCACAGGTGAGGGAGCCAGCGCCTAGAAAAGTGGTCAAGGCAAACATTCATTGAGCTGTACCTTACACCGATTACTGGGTCTGGTCTCAGCTGAGTGTGAGGCGTCTTGAATTTCAGCACCTCCAAATCTCCAAAAAAGGTGTGAGATGGACTTGATACAATGTGTACAGTAATGCCGTCGCTGTATCGGACCATTGTGAGAGCGGAGCTGGAGTGCAAAGCTCTTGATATTTACCGGTGCATCCACGTTGATGTCATGACCTTTGGTGAGTCAGCTAAAGAAGCTGGTGAATACAAGTGGGAGAGATTATATCGGACATCTATGTGTTTCCGGCAGAAACTGGAACAAGTGGCCGCAGACCGAGAAGTCGGGGCTTCCCTACTGAAACTGGTACCACTCGCAACCCGGAACAGAGTAAGTGGAAGAAAATGGATGGATGGATAGATTTATAGGACACCTCATTTTAAATAAAAAATCGTACATTCAAGGCAAAAAATACCGTATTTTCTGGACCATAGGGCGCACCAGATTATAAGTTGCATTAAAGTGGTCATATTAGGATTGTTTTCTAAATGTAAAACACTTCCTTGTGGTCCACATAACATGTAATGGTGGTTCTTTGGTCAAAATGTTGCATAGATGATGTTTTACAGATTATCTTCAAGTCGCTTTCTGACAGTCACTTCCGGGCGGTGGGCGGTCTTATTTACGTGGCTCACCTTCGACAGCGTCTTCTCCCCGTCATCTTTGTTGTAGCGGTGTAGCGTGCAAGGACGGGAGTGGAAGAAGTGTCAAAAGATGGAGCTAACTGTTTTAATGACATTCAGACTTTACTTCAATCAATAACGGAGCAGCATCTCCTCATCCGTGGCTCACTAGTGCAACAACAACGCAGGATATGTACCCCGTGAAAAACCGTCCGACCGGAACTCTCTAATAACTAAAGTTAATTGGGTGAATAATGTCAACTCACTACACCGGTATGTTTTAGCGCTTCCATGGCGAGATATATGTTAGAACCTTAAGATACTTTATATTAGAAATGGCAACAGCAGAGGGTGAATGCCCCATAACAAGAAGAAGCTTATCGACTATGGCAGGGGTCACCAACGCGGTGCCCGCGGGCTCCAGGTAGCCCGTAAGGACCACATGAGTAGCCCGCTGGCCTGTTCTGAAAATAGCTCAAATAGCAGCACTTACCAGTGAGCTGCCTCTATTTTTTAAATGTTATTTATTTACTAGCAAGCTAGTCTCGCTTTGCTCGACATTTTTAATTCTAAGAGAGACAAAACTCAAATAGAATTTGAAAATCCAAGAAAATATTTTAAAGACTTGGTCTTCACTAACTGACAAAGAAACAGATAACAGATTTGGTGTCCAGTTCAAAGTGTGACATGATTTATTTAAAAATTTGAGAGTTGATTTTTGTATTTTACATGAGTTATTATTTGTACAAACATGGTGCAAAGTAATTCATGATTTGTTAAAAAATGTTAGTGGCTAGCTAGTTAAAATGGGATATTGTGATTTCACAAGACTGTCTTAGAAGTGATCATTTGAAAATGTTCAATTTGAAAAATGTGCACTATGAGAAAAAATAAAAATAAAGTGTTGCATATTGATATTTATCTGTTTCTATATATATTTATTGTGAGAAATCATTAAGATGATCAGTGTTTCCACAAAGATAAATATCATTAATTATTAATAATAACATAGAGTTAAAGGTAAATTGAGCCAATTGGCTATTTCTGGTAATTTATTTAAGTGTGTATCAAACTGGTAGCCCTTTGCATTAATCAGTACCCAAGAAGTAGCTCTTGTTTTCAAAAAGGTTGGTGACCCCTGGACTATGGCATCGGCACTGTCATGATCCGTGGCCCGGATCCTGTTTTGTTATGTTCTGTTAGTTTTGGACTACAATAGTTCCTGTTTTTTGTGCACCCTTGTTTGTTTTAGTTACCATGGTTAACATTATGTAAACTCACTACACTGGTAGTTTTTAGCGCTTCCATAGCGAGATATTAGTTAGAACTTCACGCTACTTTATATTAGAAATGGCAACAGCGGAGGATGAATGCCCCATTACAAGAAGATGGAGAAAAAGAAGAAGCTTATCGACTACGGCATCGGCACAGACTACAGTGGCGAACGTGCGCACATTTTCAGGACTTATGCAGATCTCAAATACACATCAGCAGGTACCAGAAGGTAAGAAACGTAGGTTTTGCATAATATTGTGAAACAAAACGCCAGATAATATGTCTGCTAATGGGTGCCATTTTGTGGTCCTTATACACACACCATAGTAATACTTGTATCTCTGACTACGGTAGTCGTAATGGGCCGACAATCCATCAAGCGGTGCGTCTTCAAAGCCATACTAAAACATTTTGACAGATTTTTGAGCGCCGTGTGTAATGTTCTTTATTTTTCAATGGAACATTTAAAGTTTTGGTGTTTTTTACTGGCGTCATATTGCAGTCTACTGGTCACACTTATCATTACACCATGTACCAAATAAAATTGCTTCGAGGTTATTAAGCACAACCACAATTATGCCGTACATTAGGCGCGCCGGGTTATAAGAGGCACTGTCGATTTTTGAGAAAATGAAAGGATTTTAAGTGTGCCTCATAGTCCGAAAAATACGGTAAACTTTTTCATACTTGCTGCAAAGTAACAATCCGTTTCTGTAGACGTTTGACAGCTGACAGTGCAACTTGGTATATATTCACAAACAAGCCTCTGTCCTGTTGCTTACCTGACCAGGAAAAGGTCAGTTCCCTCTAGCCATACATGGATCCTAATTCCTTCAGGAAACTTTTTCAGAAGACACAAAAGATTGTAACGTAGCAGCATATATTTAGCCCAGTGGTTCTTAACCTGGGTTCGATCGAACCCTAGGGGTTCGGTGAGTCGGCCTCAGGGGTTCAGCGGAGCCTCCACCGCGGAGGTCAAGACACACCCGACTCATCGTGTAAATAAAGACTTCTCCCTATCGGCGTATTATGGATACCACCAAACAATGTTCCCTCTAATTTTCCATCTGATTTGCAAGTGTGTAATTTGTTGTGAGTTCATGCACTGTGTTGGTTTTGTTCTTTGAACAAGGTGATGTTCATGCACGGTTCATTTTGTGCACCAGTAAAAAAACGTATAACTTTGTCTTGAATTTGAAAAAAATAATAATTTTATTTTTCACTAAAGAAGGGTTCGGTGAATGCGCATATGAAACTGGTGGGGTTCGGTACCTCCAACAAGGTTAAGAACCATTGATTTAGCCCAACTTTCACAAAGAGCAAAATGACATCAACTCATTAATCCACCTCGTACATTTAGGACCTAACTGCACACTGAAAACACAACAGTTACCAATGCAGAATGCCTAGATTGGACTCATTAGGTATAGATTCAGGCTGTCACATAATTACAAATTTCAATCTAATTAATCACATTTTTGAAATAAATTAATAATAAATAATACACTACCGTTCAAAAGTTTGGGGTAACCCAAACAATTTTGTGGAATAGCCTTCATTTCTAAGAACAAGAATAGACTGTCGCGTTTCAGATGAAAGTTTTCTTTTTCTGGCCATTTTGAGCGTTTAATTGACCCCACAAATGTGATGCTCCAGAAACTCAACCTGCTCAAAGGAAGGTCAGTTTTGTAGCTTCTGTAACGAGCTAAACTGTTTTCAGATGTGTGAACATGATTGCACAAGGGTTTTCTAATCATCAATTAGCCTTCTGAGCCAATGAGCAAACACATTGTACCATTAGAAAGTTGCTGGAAATGGGCCTCCATACACCTATGTAGATATTGCACCAAAAACCAGACATTTGCAGCTAGAATAGTCATTTACCACATTAGCAATGTATAGAGTGTATTTCTTTCAAGTTAAGACTAGTTTAAAGTTATCTTCATTGAAAAGTACAGTGCTTTTCCTTCAAAAATAAGGACATTTCAATGTGACCCCAAACTTTTGAACGGTAGTGTATGTCGGAACTATTGGCAACACTAAATGGTCCCTAGTGTGTGAATGTTGTCTGTCTATCTGTGTTGGCCCTGTGATGAGGTGGCGACTTGTTCAGGGTGTATCCCGCCTTCCGCCCGAATGCAGCTGAGATAGGCTCCAGCACACCCGCGACCCCGAAAGGGACAAGCGGTAGAAAGTGGATGGATGGATGGATGGATGGATGGATGGATGGATGGATGTCTGAACTATGCCCATTTTGACTGCAATGTAAACTGTTAACACGAAAAATGGCAAGACATCCATCCATCCATCCATCCATTTTCTACCGCTTGTCCCTCTGTATATTTAACATTTGTACGTTTATCTACAGCTGCAAATGAAATTTCAATTCCACTCAAGCTAAAACATTATTCACATGTTTACATAATTAAGTTTTGGACTTATAGTCTCGATTTCCAGTCTGTATTGTTTCCTCCTGTAACAAACTATTATTTTGTATCGTACATTTTCCTGTTTTGGACCTCCTTGCTTGGTACTGGTGGTGCAAAAGTATGGCATATTTAATACTTTCCACATTCAATCCACATTTTTATTATTATCCACACCATTCAGTTAAAAAAAAAAGTTTCACAAAGTGCTGCATGGTAGATAAAATATACTTTTAAAAGCAGGCTAAAACTAAGGACAATCTAGTGCAGTGGTGTCAAACATACGGCCCGAACAGGTTTTATCAGGCCCGCGAGATGAGTTTGCTAAGCAAAAAAATTAGCTGAAATATTTTAATGAAAGAAACTGCTATTCTAAATGTGTCCACTGGATGTCACAATAGCAATTCTTTGTATCCCCTACCTTCAGAGGAGGCGAAGCTATGTGGCAACACTCTGTGTTTGGACATTATGTACCGTAATTTTCAGACTATAAGGCGCACTTAAAATCCTTTCATTTGATCAAAACGCGACAGTGCGCCTTATAACCCGGCGCGCCTAATGTACGGGATAACTTTGGTTGCGCTTACCGACCTCGAAGCTATTTTATTTGGTACATGGTGAAATGGTAAGTGTGACCAGTAGATGGCAGTCACACATAAGAGATACCTGTAGACGGCAATATGATGGCAATCACACATAAAAAGATACGTGTGGACTGCAATATGACTCAAGTAAACACCACCAAAATGTTACATGTTCCATTGAAAATATAGAACATTACAGCTCAAAATCTATCAAAATGTTTTAGTAGGACTTTGGTACGCTATGAAGCCACACCGCTTGATGGATTGTACTGTGCTTCAACATATGAGCATTAATATGGTGTGTGTATAAGGTAAGACATATTATCTGGTGTTTTGTTTCGCAATATTATGCAACTTTTCTTACCTTCTGGTACCTGCTGATCTGTATTTGGGATCTGCATACATCCTGAAAATGTGCGCGCATCCGCCTTTGTAGTCGATAAGCTTCTTCTTTTTCTCTAACTTCTTGTTATGGGTGATTCATCCTCCGCTGTTGCCATTTCTAATATAACGTAGTGTAAAGTTCTTACTTATATCTGTCAGTAAACTCGCCATGAAAGCGCTAAATTATCGG
Source organism: Entelurus aequoreus (assembly GCF_033978785.1). Taxonomy (NCBI): domain Eukaryota; kingdom Metazoa; phylum Chordata; class Actinopteri; order Syngnathiformes; family Syngnathidae; genus Entelurus; species Entelurus aequoreus. The sequence goes on along the minus strand of NC_084754.1, from coordinate 4,777,234 downwards.
GCGTTGTTGTTGCACTAGTGAGCCACGGATGAGGAGATGCTGCTCCGTTGTGGTGTCAAACATACGGCCCGAACAGGTTTTATCAGGCCCGCGAGATGAGTTTGCTAAGCAAAAAAATTAGCTGAAATATTTTAATGAAAGAAACTGCTATTCTAAATGTGTCCACTGGATGTCACAATAGCAATTCTTTGTATCCCCTACCTTCAGAGGAGGCGAAGCTATGTGGCAACACTCTGTGTTTGGACATTATGTACCGTAATTTTCAGACTAAAAGGCGCACTTAAAATCCTTTCATTTTCTCAAAACGCGACAGTGCGCCTTATAACCCGGTGCGCCTAATGTACGGGATAACTTTGGTTGCGCTTACCGACCTCGAAGCTATCTTATTTGGTACATGGTGAAATCAAATCAAATCAAATCAACTTTATTTATAAAGCACATTTAAAATTTACCACAGGGGTAGCCAAAGTGCTGTACAATGGGCAGGTTAAAAACAATACAAGAACCGAGCAAACACAACACAACACAAACAGAACACGATAAAAAATAAATAAATAAAATATAAAAACATAAAAACATAAAAACAGGTTCACAGCAGGTGTATTATGGGGCTCCATTGCAGGATGGATACTCAGTGTTAAAAGCCATGGAATAAAAGTATGTATTTAAGAGAGATTTAAAAACAGGAAGAGAGGAGGCTTGTCTAACACTAAGAGGTAGGTCGTTCCAGAGCTTGGGAGCAGCAGCAGCGAAAGCTCTTTCACCTCTAAGCTTCAGCCTTGTGTCCGGGACCGTCAGTAGCAGCTGATCAGCTGATCTTAGGGATCGGGTGGGGCAGTAAGGCTGAAGGAGGTCGGAGAGATATGTTGGCGCGAGGTTGTTTAGACATTTAAAAACAAATAAAAGGAGTTTAAAATTGATTCTGTAACGCACAGGGAGCCAGTGAAGGGACGCTAATATAGGGGTGATGTGCTCACGTCTGCGGGTCTGTGTTAGCAGACGAGCAGCAGAGTTCTGCACGAGCTGCAAGCGGGCGAGGGAGGCCTGGCTAATGCCTACATACAGGGCATTGCAGTAGTCTAAACGAGTCGAGATAAAGGCGTGGATTAATTTCTCGAGATCATGTCCTGATAAAAGCGGTTTCACTTTCGCTATTTGGCGTAATTGATAACAACTTTTTTGTACGACGCTGCTGATTTGTTTTTCGATTTTAAAATCTGAGTCGAACTTTACCCCCAGGTTTGTGACACAGTCGCTGAGATACGGGGTCAGAGTGCCGAGGTCAACGTTGGGGCAGGGGGAGCGACTTGGACCGAACAACATTACTTCTGTTTTGTCTTCATTTAGGCTCAGGAAGTTAGCTGAAAGCCAGGCTTTGATGTCGTGCAGGCAGTCAATAAGACGTTGAACCGTGTTATTTTGTGCCATGGGAAAATAAATCTGGCAATCATCGGCATAAAAATGAAATGCAATATCGTACATCCTAAAAATAGAACCAAGGGGGAGAAGGTAAAGCGCAAATAAGATTGGGGCAAGGATTGAGCCCTGGGGAACCCCATGTGGTAAAGGAGCTGTGGAAGACATAAAACTGTCTATTTTTACACAAAAACTCCTGTCGGTTAGGTACGACCGGAACCAGTTGAGGGCGGCGCCCTTAATGCCCACACAGTTCTCAAGACGAGTGATTAAGGTGGCGTGGTCGACGGTGTCGAAAGCAGCAGACAGATCTAAAAGCACCAGGACAACATATTTACCAGAATCAGTTGACAGGAGGATATCGTTAAAAACTTTTAAAAGCGCTGACTCTGTGCTGTGGAGGGCTTTAAAACCGGACTGGAACAACTCAGTGATACCATTATCCTCTAAGAAGGGCAACAATTGACTGTAGACAACCTTCTCTAATATTTTAGAAATGTATGGAAGATTAGAGATAGGTCTAAGGTAAGAGAGGAGAGAGGGGTCGAGGCTTGGTTTTTTAAGTAGAGGTCATACCACTGCATGTTTAAACTCTACTGGAACTATTCCAGAAGAGAGGCTACTATTGATAATGTTAAGGACACTTGATCCAATAGTAGCAAGTACTTCCTTGAACAGGCGAGTGGGTAAGTGTGACCAGTAGATGGCAGTCACACATAAGAGATACCTGTAGACGGCAATATGATGGCAATCACACATAAAAAGATACGTGTGGACTGCAATATGACTCAAGTAAACACCACCAAAATGTTACATGTTCCATTGAAAATATAGAACATTACAGCTCAAAATCTATCAAAATGTTTTAGTAGGACTTTGGTACGCTATGAAGCCACACCGCTTGATGGATTGTACTGTGCTTCAACATATGAGCATTAATATGGTGTGTGTATAAGGTAAGACATATTATCTGGTGTTTTGTTTCGCAATATTATGCAACTTTTCTTACCTTCTGGTACCTGCTGATCTGTATTTGGGATCTGCATACATCCTGAAAATGTGCGCGCATCCGCCTTTGTAGTCGATAAGCTTCTTCTTTTTCTCTAACTTCTTGTTATGGGTGATTCATCCTCCGCTGTTGCCATTTCTAATATAACGTAGTGTAAAGTTCTTACTTATATCTGTCAGTAAACTCGCCATGAAAGCGCTAAATTATCGGGCGTTGTTGTTGCACTAGTGAGCCACGGATGAGGAGATGCTGCTCCGGTGTGGTGTCAAACATACGGCCCGAACAGGTTTTATCAGGCCCGCGAGATGAGTTTGCTAAGCAAAAAAATTAGCTGAAATATTTTAATGAAAGAAACTGCTATTCTAAATGTGTCCACTGGATGTCACAATAGCAATTCTTTGTATCCCCTACCTTCAGAGGAGGCGAAGCTATGTGGCAACACTCTGTATTTGGACATTATGTACCGTAATTTTCAGACTATAAGGCGCACTTAAAATCCTTTAATTTGATCAAAACGCGACAGTGCGCCTTATAACCCGGCGCGCCTAATGTACGGGATAACTTTGGTTGCGCTTACCGACCTCGAAGCTATTTTATTTGGTACATGGTGAAATGGTAAGTGTGACCAGTAGATGGCAGTCACACATAAGAGATACCTGTAGACGGCAATATGATGGCAATCACACATAAAAAGACACGTGTGGACTGCAATATGACTCAAGTAAACACCACCAAAATGTTACATGTTCCATTGAAAATATAGAACATTACAGCTCAAAATCTATCAAAATGTTTTAGTAGGACTTTGGTACGCTATGAAGCCACACCGCTTGATGGATTGTACTGTGCTTCAACATATGAGCATTATTATGGTGTGTGTATAGGGTAAGACATATTATCTGGTGTTTTGTTTCGCAATGTTATGCAACTTTTCTTACCTTCTGGTACCTGCTGATCTGTATTTGGGATCTGCACAGCAGCTCAGACCAGTCCGTTGTGTCCTTGGGCAAGACACTTCACCCTTGCTCCTGATGGGTGCTGGTATAGCGCCTTGCATGGCAGCTCCCTCCATCAGTGTGCGAATGTGTGTGTGAATGGGTGAATGTGGAAATACTGTCAAAGAGCTTTGAGTACCTTGAAGGTAGAAAAGCGCTATACAAGTATAATCCATTTATTATTTATTTATTTACCAGGAACAAAGAGTGGGCGGGGTTTGTTTCCAGAGCAGCCAGCCCGAAAATGCGTACGTCAGGAACAGATGCGGAAGCAGATTTTTACAACAAATTTCTGCTTAAAAGTGAAAATATATCATATTGTTGGTATTTATTACACGTTGCATTCATATTTTTCCTGTTTTGTTTTTTTACATTTTTGTTGTGTTTTGCTTGACTGCAAAAGATGTCTATGGAGGAGCTGGTCTGAGAAGTAAAAGAGGAGCGATGTTCATATGTTGTTAATATTCAGTGTTTTATTGTTCATAGTTAATATTGTAAATCCCACTTTCTTTATTTTCATGTACATTTTGGGTGTTTCATTCAGTACAAAACTGTAAAATTCCATTCTGGTTTTTTTTAAGTGGTCTGTCATAACTTTTTTAGAACTCTATCAGACATTGTGACTTTTGGTATTAGTGTTCCTGGAAAAAAAGGGACCCAAACACACATACTGTACAATGTGCATACTGTGTACATATCATTTATACACACATACACTTTGGCCCCCCCAGATACATTTTTTTCCTCTCAATGTGGCCCCCGGGTCAACATTTTTGCCCGGCTCTGCTTTACTGGGTTGCTCTTGCATGCTAACAGCTGATCTATTTTAATTAGGGATGTCCGATAATGGCTTTTTGCCGATATCCGATATTCCGATATTGTCCAACTCTTTAATTACCGATACCGATATCAACCGATACCGATATATACAGTCGTGGAATTAACACATTATTATGCCTAATTTGGAAAACCACGTATGGTGAAGATAAGGTCCTTTTTAAAAAATAATAATAAAATAAAATAAGATAAATAAATTTAAAAAAAATTATTGAATACAAAAGAAAGTAAAACAATATAAAAACAGTTACATAGAAACTAGTAATTAATGAAAATGAGTCAAATTAACTGTTAAGGGTTAGTACTATTAGTGGACCAGCAGCACGCACAATCATGTGTGCTTACGGACTGTATTCCTTGCAGACTGTGTTGATATATATTGATATATAATGTAGGAAGCAGAATATTAATAACAGAAAGAAACAACCCTTTTGTGTGAATGAGTGTAAATGGGGGAGGGAGTTTTTTTTGGGTTGGTGCACTAATTGTAAGTGTATCTTGGGTTTTTATGTTGATTTAATTTAAAAAAAAACGAAAAAAAACAACAACAAAAAAACGATACCGATAATAAAAATTAAAAAAAAAGATAATTTCCGATATTACATTTTACATTTTAAAGCATTTATCAATCTCTAACATCTCTAATTTTAGTGTGTGCATGCATGTGATAGCAAGATAGCAACATAGACACAGAACTTTTTCTATCTCTGAAAATCTCAAATAAGAGCTTGGTGTTGGGCGAAGAAGCTATTGATTGTTTCCACACGCACCCAAACACACCACGCCCGCATACAACACTGTTTCTAATGTGTCTTTTCAGTAACCCCTTTCAAATTTCTCCCATACTTGGCCTTCTTCAATCCTGCTCCCCAGTGTGTGTCCACCACTACCATGGCGACAAAACAAACATACAGTGACCATTTTATTACTCCAGCAGACTTTTTGTTTGCCTTTGTCTTTCTGGTGTTGTACCCTGTGGCCTCTTTCCAAGTCCCAACAATGACTAAAAGGAAAATGTCCCCACAAAGTCGGTCTTACTTGTTAAGGCGTTCTTTCTTAATCAAGTGTCCACTAAACTTTGAAGTCCTACTTATTGTTTTCTTTCTGTGCATATTTGACAGTTGTAAAGTGGCCCTATCATGCCAAACCAACTTTTCTTAGCTATTGGTACCTGCTGTTCTGCATTTGGATCTGCATGAGTCCCGAAAATTTTAAAACAATGCGTGTAGGTGTGGCGGAGATATTCATTAAAAAAAATATATTACCTTCCTATCTACTCCCTCCAAACGATCCATTTGGAATGTTCCCAATTGGTGACGTCGCCAATACAGAACATGGTCAGCGAATTATCCATATATGCTATGAATTAAAGAAAAAAAATACTGTTTATGGCAACGAAGGAGAAAATGAAACGGTAAGTAATATGTAATAGTATGTTAGACATGTGTGAATGATATGTAGCTATCTTAGCCTTCTACTGCAAGTCAATAGTATCACCAACCTCTGGCAAAATAAAGAATGATTTTCTTTCTTGTATTGTATTATACACATGTATACGTCAAGAATCTAGCATTAGAAAGTTAGACCCGGTAGAAGTTTAACCTTAGTCAGCGTTTTAGTTCCATACCTGTACGTCAGACGGGCTTTCTTTCTGGCTTTTGTAATCGAGTTCTTTCTTAGTGTTGGCTTCAAAACACTGCTCGTCAAGGCATTTTGTAAGGGAAACCTGCAAAAGAGGCTTGTAGGGATGATATAGCCTCTGTGTTTTTTCCTGACCTAACATATATATATATATATATATATATATATATATATATATATATATATATATATATATATATATATATATATATATATATATATATATATATATATATATATATCAGTGGCGTGCCGTCACTAGAGGCAGGGGAGGCATGGCCTCACCTGCCATCATGGAAAGAAAAAAAAAGTAAAAAGAAAAAAAAAAAATTAAATTGTTATATGTATCCAGTGATTATACTAAAGTTATTTTCCATTTAACTTCACCAGTTTTAGACTATTTTTATTTTTATTTTCACATTTGCCGTTCAAATACTGAGAAGAGACGGTGCGGTGATCAGCAGCCAGTTGAGGCACGTCACTGATTTGTGCCTCACCATGGATTGTGCACAATGACTCAGCTAACTGCTGGCCTGCTGTGCAGTGAGACCGTATTGCTATATTAATTATATTATACATTTCCATAGTTTAGTTAGCTGAGGTATATAATGTACAGTGTATTTTGTCAACAATTGTATGTGTGTAACGTATTTTTAGTGCTGAGCGATCATAAAGCCCCGCCTCCTGGTGCCAAGCAACTCCGCCGCAGAACGCACCTCCCGACGGGAGCGCCGCGGCCACACCAACCAAAGCCCACACCCAAACCCTCCACGTGCAAGACCGAATCCACCCAAAAAAAGTCACTTAACAAGAAGCCAAAAAGTGCAAAAACAACAAAGCTCGCGCGGCGCGCCGGAGGAGCCGTGAACAGGGACACAACATTAAGTACACCTGCAGACTGCAGCGCGGATTTCATATTTCATTCATTCACGACTCTTCCAACACGAACACCACTGTTCCCGCACTTATAAGTAAAGGTAAGACCATGATAATGTTTTTTTTTATTAAATGTGTTTTTTTGTGTGGTACAGTTTGTAAGTGTAAAGTTAAAGTACCAATGATTGTCACACACACACTACACTGTAAAAAAAAAAAAAGTTGAGAAAACGCAAATTTTCAAGGCAACATGATGCAACAAGATTGCTGGCCAGACACTGTTTTGGTAGTTAAACATAGTGAAACCTTATTTCTGAGTCTGACTAACTTCAAAACTATAATTATTTTTTACAGTGTACCAAAACAGTGTCTTAGCAGTAGTCAAAAGTTGAGAAAACGCAAAAATCTTGTTGCATCATGTTGCCTTGAAAATTTGCGGTTTCTCAAATGTCTTTTTTTTTTACAGTGTAGGTGTGGTGAAATTTGTCCTCTGCATTTGACCCATCCCCTTGTTCACCCCCTGGGAGGTGAGGGGAGCAGTGGGCAGCAGCGGCGCCGTGCCTGGGAATAATTTTTGGTGATTTAACCCCCAATTCCAACCCTTGATGCTGAGTGCCAAGCAGGGAAGAATGCTGGTATGAGCTTTTAAACATAACCCGTTAACTGCTGCCAATCAAATGGTGAATAAGATACTCTTTAGGGTTCATATGTTTGTAAATCTGACTGTGATGAAGTCAGTGCCTCACCTGACATGAACCTCACCGCACGCCACTGATATATATATATATATATATATATATATATATATATATATATATATATATATATATATATATATATATATATATATATATATATATATATATATATATATATATATATATATATATATATATATATATATCATCCCTCAACAAGCGCAGCGAAATTGTATCAGCATGCCGTCACAGAAGGAAACACCTCCTAGGTAACACATGAGTCAATCACCACGCCCCCACGCCTGCCTGTACCCACCCGCTCTGTGCCCTATATAAACCATGGTATGTGAACGCTTCCATTAAAATCTCCTGAGGATTGAGGTAAACCCCTCATGAAACAGGCCTGTAGAGATGAAATAGTCTTGTGATTTTTTCCCCCATATATATATATATATATATATATATATATATATATATATATATATATATATATATATATATATATATATAATTTTTTAAACTTGGGACTTACTGCGGGCTGGATTTTGGACGCTGGTAGTTTGGGGACCCCTGCTCTAAATCCTGTGGTTAGATCTGGAGGGGTTGACGGACAGGAAGACAAATTATTTTGTCTTCCGGGGTTTTATTGACTGAAATACTTAATTATAAGGCACAGACAGCACGTGGACGTCTGATTTTTTCAGAAATGATAACTTTTACTATATACTGAATGGTGCTAATACTGTATTCCTAAAGATTGTTAGTTCAAAAAGTTGCTCCTACTGGCCAAATATTTAAAAAATAAAATAAAAATCATGTGTTCTTGTGAATCTCCCCTACAAGTGCACTGTAAGAAATAATAATACCTGGGATTTATATAGCGCTTTTCTAAGTACCCAAAGTCGCTTTACATGTTAAAAACCCATCATTTATTCACACCTGGTGGTGGTAAGCTACTTTCGTAGCCACAGCTGCCCTGGGGTAGACTGACGGAAGCGTGGCTGCCAATTTGCGCCTACGGCCCCTCCGACCACCACCTATCATTCATTCAACATTCATTCACCGGTGTGAGTGGCACCGGGGGCAAGGGTGAAGTGTCCTGCCCAAGGACACAACGGCATGGTAAGAGGCGGGGAGCGAACCTGCAACCCTCGGGTTTCTGACACGGGTGCTCTACCCACTACGCCATGCCACCCCATGTCAAAATGTTACCTTGATGCAACTGCAGCTTTTGAAATGATGACTCATACCTAGCACTAAGATAATAGTTTCTGTCCATTCCTTGTTCAGAGTCCTCTGAGAATGTTCTGGAATCGCTCCTAAGCTACGACTCCCTGCTGTGAATTTTTAAGTCAAGTTTGGAAGCACTCTGAGAGGATTCTCAGAATCTTTAGAATTACCGGCCGTGGACTTTTGAATCACACAACAAAACAAAGAAAATAATACACGTTCTGGTGTATGACTGATTCCCGGGATGCAGAGATGGCAGGCAAGTGAATGAAAGAAGCCCTTTTTACTCGGGGAAAATGCAGAAACCAATATGTGAACGCTGGGAAGTGCACAAAGAGCAAACACACAAGTCAAATGATTATAAGAATTGAAACCAGGGACATGTGAGGAAACTAGCGCTCTGACCAGAGGGGTGGTCGTAAGTACAGGCAAACCGAAAGATAGACTTAGACTTAGACAAACTTTATTGATCCACAAGGGAAATTGGTCGAATATAAGTAAAAAAAAATCTCGGCTTCTGCATCTTTGTGCCAGCACGGCATCCCCGGTGCTTTTTCCGTAGTTCCACGGGAATGTCCGGCCGCGATCAGAGCGCAAACAGCTCCTCACGTGTGTAAACAAAGGGGCGGCTGCTCAACTTATCAAAGCCAAACACAAAACGGCCCAAAAAGAAAATTAAGGAAAACACACAAAAGCGCCCCAACAACCATAATTAGTGGTTTAGGGAAAAGATAACCTTGTTTGGTGTTCGGGTCTGTGGGACCCGTTTGAATTTTTTATTAAAAGAAAAATTATACAATTAATTAATTTTTCAAACTGAGACTCACTGACTTTGGCTCATTTTCTGTGAAGAACATATATCAGAATACATATTTAATGACCACACACCATACACCCCCCCTACACATTTATATTACATATAAGATGTCCGGGTCCACTGGCTAATAGAAGTTTGGAAATTGATGTTCTGTGTACCACACACACACACACACACACACACACACACACACACACACACACACACACACACACACACACACACACACACACACACACACACACACACACACACACACACACACACACACACACACACACACACACACACACACACACACACAGCAGGCCTAGACAGGAGGAGGACAGAGTGTAGGTACACAGAACATCAGAGGGTCAAATGTGCGAGAAAATGAGAGCAGACAGTGTTGACAAACAATGTTGCAACCTTGTGTTGGAACCGCAGGTGCAGAAACACAAAAGAAGAATCCCTGTGGGATGCAGAAACTGGCAGAGACATTTTCCGTGCAACGTTCACATTGTTGTTACTCAGCCCGCGTTTCTGGGTCTGATGGACCCGTTGCATTTTGTGGCTTTAAATGCCTCACAATCAAACACTTTTATGTTAAAATACTGAACAGATGTTTATTGGGATAAGGTAAACATATGTTTAGTATTTTAACATAAAAGTGTTTGATTGAACAGATGTTTATTGGGATAAGGTAAACATCTGTTCAGTATTTTAAAGGCCTACTGAAATGAATTTTTTTTATTTAAACGGGGATAGCAGATCCATTCTATGTGTCATACATATATCATTTCGCGATATTGCCATATTTTTGCTGAAAGGATTTAGTAGAGAAAAACGACGATAAAGATCGCAACTTTTGGTATCTGATAAAAAAAAAGCCTTGCCTGTACCGGAAGTAGCGTGACGTAGTCAATTGAAAGGTTCCTCACATTTTCCTATTGTTTTCAATGCAGCTAGAGCGATTCGGACCGAGAAAGCGACGATTACCCCATTAATTTGAGCGAGGATGAAAGATTCGTGGATGAGGAACGTTAGAGTGAAGAACTAGAATGCAGTGCAAGACATCTTTTTTCGCTCTGACCGTAACTTAGGTACAAGCTGGCTCATTGGATTCCAATCTCTCTCCTTTTTCTATCGTGGATCACGGATTTGTATTTTAAACCACCTCGGATACTATATCCTCTTGAAAATGAGAGTCGAGAACGCGAAATGGACATTCACAGTGACTTTTATCTCCACGACAATACATCGACGAAACACTTTAGCTACGGAGCTAACGTGATAGCATCGTGCTTAACTGCATATAGAAACAAAATAAATAAATCCCTGACTGGAAGGATAGACAGAAGATCAACAATACTATTAAACCATGGACATGTAAATACACGGTTAATGCTTTCCAGCCTGGCGAAGGTTAACAATGCTGTTGCTAACGATGCCATTGAAGCTAACTTAGCAACCAGACCTCACAGACCTATGCTAAAAACATTAGCTATCCACCTACGCCAGCCAGCCCTCATCTGCTCATCAACACCCGTGCTCACCTGCGTTCCAGCGATCGACGGAAGGACGAAGGACTTCACCCGATCACAGATGCGGTCGGCGAGACGGAAGAAGTTAAGGTAAGTTCGGCGGCTAGCGCGTCTGCTATCCATCTCCGTCCTCCTGGCTGTGTTACTGTAGTCCGCCGCTAATACACCGATCCCACCTACAACTTTCTTCTTTGCAGTCTCCATTGTTCATTAAACAAATTGCAAAAGATTCACCAACACAGATGTCCAGAATACTGTGGAATTATGAAATGAAAACAGAGCTTTTTGTATAGGATTCTACGGGGTACCAATACTTCCGTTTAACTGACTACGTCACGCGCATACGTCATCATACCGAGACGTTTCAGCCGGATATTTCCCGGGAAATTTAAAATGGCACTTTATAAGTTAACCCGGCCGTATTGGCATGTGTTGCAATGTTTGGATTTCATCATTGATATATAAACTATCAGACTGCGTGGTCGGTAGTAGTGGCTTTCAGTAGGCCTTTATCATAAAAGTGTTTGATTGTGAGGCATTAAAAGCCACAAAATTCAACGGGTCCATCAGACCCACAAACGCTGGCTGAGTAACAACAATATGAACATTACACAAGGGTTCAAAAAAGCAAGAAAAGTTGAGAGTAATACCAAAAATAATGCAAAATGAAGACTGGTGAAAAAAAAAAAGTTAGGGGCGCTGGACAAGAAATAATACAAAATACAAGAAACTAATGATAACTGTCAAGTGAGATTATGATACAAATCAATAATTGAATGGTTAAAAGAAAAACACTCTTAATATTTTAATTTGCACGTTTACCGAACTCTCTACTCCCGCTGAAATATTGAGATGTTGACAGAATCGCCTGCCTTGCTTATCCTTCCCGTTTGCCTTCCCGCGCTCCCTCTTCTCCTTTCCCTCCACGTCCTCTGCTGCCAATCATCCGCCAGAAAGTATGCACCATTTCCCTCTTAAAACCCAGCCGCATTCACAATGTACATGCCACGCCCCCTTCCTCTTCAAGCGCCAACAATCCAATGACCTCACCTTCGTTCCGGGGAGCGATTGTTTGCCTCAATTTAGTCTGTCCGGCCGCATCTCGCTCTCTTCAGCATCATTAAAGCTTGACCTGACCGAGAGGCGTGGCGTGCAAGGAGGAAGGGTCAATTTTTCGTCTCCTTGCTCGCTTGTGTCAGTAAATGTCAGCGTTGTGCCTTTAAAGTGTACTCTCCGTGTGTGTGTGTGTGTGTGTGCGTGTGTGTGTGTGTGTGTGTGTGTGTGTGTGTGTGTGTGTGTGTGTGTGTGTGTGTGTGCACTTGTCTCACCGTCCTTGTGTGGACCTACACTTGATAAACCACCCTTTCTGTGAGGATCCTTTGACTTGTGAGGACATTTGCCTGGTCCTCACAACTACAGAAGTAAATTACTTTTTTTACTTTGTGTGTTTTGCATTCTGAAGTGAGGTTGCAACTAGGGATGTCCGATAAATGTTTTAAAATGTAATATCGGAAATTATTGGTATCGTTTTTTTATTATCGGTATCGTTTTTTATTTTTTATTTTTTTATTTTTTATTAAATCAACATAAAAAAACACAAGATACACTTACTCGTGCACCAACCCAAAAAAAACTCCTTCCCCCATTTACACTCATTCACACAAAAGAGTTGTTTCTTTCTGTTATTAATATTCTGGTTCCTACATTATATATCAATATATATCAATACAGTCTGCAAGGGATACAGTCCGTAAGCACACATGATTGTGCGTGCTGCTGCTCCACTAATAGTACTAACATTTAACAGTTAATTTTACTCATTTTCATTCATTACTAGTTTCTATGTAACTGTTTTTATATTGTTTTACTTTCTTTATTATTCAAGAAAATGTTTTTAATTTAGTTATCTTATTTTATTAATTTTTTTAAAAAGTACCTTATCTTCACCATACCTGGTTGTCCAAATTAGGCATAATAATGTGTTAATTCCACGACTGTATATATCGGTTGATATCGGTATCGGTAATTAAAGAGTTGGACAATATCGGAATATCGGATATGGGCAAAAAGCCATTATCGTACATCCCTAGTTGCAACTCTTTACTCCCATCTAGGGCTAGATATATATGTTTTCATCATTCTAGCTATAGTGGAAAGGGGGGCCCTCACAACCTACTAACCAAACGTGGGTCCACACAAAGTAGGCAAGACATGTATGTATGTGTGTGTGTGTGTGTGTGTGTGTGTGTGTGTGTGTGTGTGTGTGTGTGTGTGTGTGTGTGTGTGTGTGTGTGTGTGTGTGTGTGTGTGTGTGTGTGTGTGTGTGTGTGTGTGTGTGTGTGTGTGTGTGTGTGTGTTTACTGCAGCAAAGTTAAATACATTTTTTTTTTTTTTAAATCAAAGTGTCATTTCATGTCATTTCATGTACCGTATTTTTCGGAGTATAAGTCGCTCCGGAGTATAATTCGCACGGGCCGAAAATGCATAATAAAGAAGGAAAAAAACATATATAAGTCGCATTTTTGGGGGGAAATTTATTCGATAAAAGCCAACACCAAGAATAGACATTTGAAAGGCAATTTAAAATAAATAAAGAATAGTGAACAACAGGCTGAATAAGTGTATGTTATATGAGGCATAAATAACCAACTGAGAGCGTGCCTGGTATGTTAACGTAACATATTATGGTAAGAGTCATTCAAATAACTATAACATATAGAACATGCTATACCAGGGGTCACCAACCTTTTTGAAAGCAAGAGCTACTTCTTGGGTACTGATTAATGCGAAGGGCTACCAGTTTGATACACACTTCAATAAATTGCCAGAAATAGCCAATTTGCTCAATTTACCTTTAACTCTATGTTATTATTAATAATTAAGGATATTTACACTTAATTGAACGGTTTAAAAGAGGAGAAAACACGAAAAAAATTACAATACAATTTTGAAACATAGTTTATCTTCAATTTCGACTCTTTAAAATTCAAAATTCAACCGAAAAAAAGAAGAGAAAAACTTAAAAAAATAATTTATGGAACATCATTAGTAATTTTTCCTGATTCAAGATTAATTTTAGAATTTTGATGACATGTTTTAAATAGGTTAAAATCCAATCTACACTTTGTTAGAATATATAACAAATTGGACCAAGCTATATTTCTAACAAAGACAAATCATTATTTCTTCTAGATTTTCCAGAACAAAAATGTTAAAAGATATTCAAAAGACTTTGAAATAAGATTTAAATTTGATTCTACAGATTTTCTAGATTTGCCAGAATAATTTTTTTGAATTTTAATCATAATAAGTTTGAAGAAATATTTCACAAATATTCTTTGTCGAAAAAACAGAAGCTAAAATGAAGAATTAAATTAAAATTTATTTATTATTCTTTACAATAAAAAAAAAAAAATGTACTTGATTTAAATTGTCAGGAAAGAAGAGGAAGGAATTTAAAAGGTAAAAAGGTATATGTGTTTAAAAATCCTAAAATCATTTTTAAGGTTGTATTTTTTCTCTGAAATTGTCTTTCTGAAAGTTATAAGAAGCATAGTAAAAAAATAATGCATTTTTTTAAACAAGTAAAGACCAAGTCTTTAAAATATTTTCTTGGATTTTCAAATTCTATTTGAGTTTTGTCTCTCTTAGAATTAAAAATGTCGGGCAAAGTGAGACCAGCTTGCTAGTAAATAAATACAATTTAAAAAATAGAGGCAGGTCACTGGTAAGTGCTGCTATTTGAGCTATTTTTAGAACAGGCCGGCGGGCTACTCATCTGGTCCTTACGGGCTACCTGGTGCCCGCGGGCACCGCGTTGGTGACCCCTGTGCTATACGTTTACCAAACAATCTGTCACTCCTAATCGCTAAATCCCATGAAATCTTATACGTCTAGTCCAGGCCTGGGCAATTATTTTGACTCGGGGGCCAAATTTCGAGAAAAAAGTGTGTCTGGGGGCCAGTATATCTATTTTTAGGAAAACTAATATAAAACCTCACAATAATGTCTGATTGAATGCTAAAAATGTTTTGACAGACCGCCTTAAAAACGGATTTTCAAATTTGTCTATGAACGATAAAACCCTGAATATTGAGAACATATGAACGTCACACCCCCTCTCGATCGACGTATTTTACAATCAAGCCAAATGCAACAAAAATGCAACAAACACAGCGAAATATGAACGTGAAGGGTAAAAAAAACAAAAAACATCTACAATCTGATATATCTGATACATCACTAAGCTTTAGAACTTTGTTGTAAAAATCTCCCTTTCGCATCTCGTCCCTGACACCCGCATTTCAGGCTGGCCGCTCTGGAAACACTCAGTGGAAACGCTCCCCACCCACACTGCTTGGTGCCTGGTCTGACCTGCTGTGACGTAGATTACCATAGTCACTAGTAGGGTTGTACGGTATACCGGTATTAGTATAGCACCGCAATACTAATGAATCATATTCGGTACCATACCGCCTCTGAAAAGTACCGGTCCGCCACACCATAAGATTTTTTGTTAAAATAAAGCCAATAATGCATTTTTTTCCGATCCCCTTTATTTAGAAAAGTATAGAAAAGTACCGAAAAATATCAAAATAATATTGGCATGGGGACAACGCTAGTCACTAAAATATCATGCAAAAGCGCAGATTCCAACCATTGAAATACTTAGTATAGTTCAAGACTTACAGTCATTTGAAAACATCACTGCACATCATAATGGCAGCTACACTTTCCATCTTAAAGATCTAAAAAAAGTATTTGGGAATGTCCGGCGGGCCAGATTGAAAAGCTTAACGGGCCGCACGTGGCCCCCGGGCCTTAACTTGCCCAGTTCTGGTCTAGTCTCTTACGTGAATGAGCTAAATAATATTATTTGATATTTTACGGTAATGTGTTAATCATTTCACACATAAGTCGCTCCTGAGTACAAGTCGCACCAAACTATGAAAAAAACTGCGACTTATAGTGCGAAAAATACGGTAGTCGAACATACATTAAAGAAGATGTTTGCAGGTTTATGTGAAACATTCATATTTTTTGTGTTTCTGACAGCACCGTATTTTTTCGGACTATAGGGCGCACTTAAAATCCTTTCATTTTCTCAAAACTCGACAGTGCGCCTTATAACTCTGTGTGCCAAATTTATGGAATCATTTTGGTTGTGCTTACCCAGGAACACCATGCCCACCGTCAAGCATGGTGGTTTTGATTGAGACTTTTATTAGTAGGTTGCACAGTGAAGTACATATTCCGTACAATTGACCACTAAATGGTAACACCCGAATAAGTTTTTCAACTTGTTTAAGTCGGGGTCCACTTAAATTGATTCATGATACAGATATATACTATCATATATACTATCATCATAATACAGTCATCACACAAGATAATCACATTGAATTATTTACATTATTTACAATCAGGGGTGTGGAGGGAGGGGGGGGTGGGGATATGGACATCAAGTAGTGGACATAGAGAGAGAGAGAGAGAGAGAGAGAGAGAGAGAGAGAGAGAGAGAGAGAGAGAGATCAGAAGGCATAAGAAAAAGAAAAAGTATCTACATTTGATTGTTTACATTTGATTATTAGCAATCCAGGGAGGGTGTTAGTTTAGGGTTGTAGCTGCCTGGAGGTGAACTTTTATTGCGGTTTTGAAGGAGGATAGAGATGCCCTTTCTTTTATACCTGTTGGGAGCGCATTCCACATTGATGTGGCATAGAAAGAGAATGAGTTAAGACCTTTGTTAGTTCGGAATCTGGGTTTAACGTGGTTAGTGGAGCACCCCCTGGTGTTGTGGTTATGGCGGTCATTTACGTTAAGGAAGTAGTTTGACATGTACTTCGGTATCAGGGAGGTGTAGCGGATTTTATAGACTAGGCTCAGTGCAAGTTGTTTAACTCTGTCCTCCACCTTGAGCCAGCCCACTTTAGAGAAGTGGGTAGGAGTGAGGTGGGATCTGGGGTGGAGGTCTAGAAGTAACCTGACTAGCTTGTTCTGAGATGTTTGGAGTTTAGATTTGAGGGTTTTGGAGGTGCTAGGGTACCAGGAGATGCATGCGTAATCCAAAAAGGGTTGAACGAGAGTTCCCGCCAGAATCCTCAAGGTGCTTTTGTTGACCAGAGAGGAAATTCTGTAGAGAAATCTCGTTCGTTGGTTAACCTTTTTGATTACCTTGGTGGTAGTATTATGCTCTGGGCCTGTTTTGCTGCCAATAAAACTGGTGCTTTAAATGGAGGATTACCTCCAAATTCTTCAGGACAAGCTAACATCATCAGCCCGGAGGTTGGGTCTTTGGGCGCAGTTGGGTGTTCCAACGGGACAATGACCCTAAACACACGTCAAAAGTGGTAAAGGAATGGCTAATTCAGGCTAGAATGAAGGTTTTAGAATGGACTTCCCAAAGTCCTGACTTAAAGGTGTGGACAATGCTGAAGAAACATGTCCGTTTCAGAAAACCAACAAATTTCGCTGAACTGCACCAATTTTGTCAAGAATTCAAGCAGGTGACAATTACCTTGGAGTTAAGTGGGTGGGTATTGTAAGGGGTGGGGTTTATTATGTTACATATTGTAAAATGTGCAGATACCTCAACTTGCTGTTGCCATGATCCATCACACTGTACTGTCTGCAAAATTCAATGAAAATATTTAAAAAAATAAATAAATAATTCAAGCAGAAGCTTGTGGATGGCTACCAAAAGCGACGTATTGCAGTGAAACTTGCCAGGGGACATGTAAGCAAATATTAACATTGCTGTATGTATACTTTTGACCCAGCAGATTTGCTCACATTTTCAGTAGACACATAATAAATTCATAAAAGAACCAAACTTCATGAATGTTTTTTGTCATATGGTTCCTAATCTTAAAATGTAGAAAACATTCAGCTACAAGCGTGTCCTGGGGTTGAACAGTCCAAGTGATAAAGCTTTGTATTTACAGTAAAAGTGTCATCTTGACACATCAGTCTTGTACATATTAGTCTTTAATTACTAGTTTATATTTTTAGTTCATTGTTCAAATTGAATGTTTACTTTGTACAAAGAGAGCGCAGTCTACTGACGTTAAATTCCATGTGTGTTAAACATAACTGGACAATAAAGCTGATTCTGATTCACTTTATTATTTTTGGTAACAAAAACCTGAAACAGCAATGTGCAAAAATAATTCGTAGTGCAAGAAAAACAATAAAGTGCAACAATGAAATCACTTCAATATATACAAAAAGGAACAAATTCAATTGTACAAAAAACAACATGATTAAATTAAATATCAAGCAAATACTTAAAGGCCTACTGAAATGAATTTTTTGTATTTAAACGGGGATAGCAGATCTATTGTATGTGTCATACTTGATCATTTCGCGATATTGCCATATTTTTGCTGAAAGGATTTAGTATAGAACAACGACGATAAAGATTGCAACTTTTGGTATCTGATAAAAAAAGGCTTGCACCTACCGGAAGTAGCGTGACGTAGTCAGTTGAACATATACGCAAAGTTCCCTATTGTTTACAATGATGGCCGCATGAAGTGAGAGAGATTCGGACCGAGAAAGCGACAATTTCCCCATTAATTTGAGCGAGGATGAAAGATTTGTGGATGAGTAAAGTGCAAGTGAAGGACTAGTGGGGAGTTGAAGCTATTCAGATAGGGAAGATGCTGTGAGAGCCGGGGGTGACCTGATATTCAGCTGGGAATGACTACAACAGTAAATAAACACAAGACATATATATACTCTATTAGCCACAACACAACCAGGTTTATATTTAATATGCCACAAATTAATCCTGCATAAAAACACCTACGTGTTTGTTATGCTAGCTCCTCTGCTAGCTCCTAGCTCCATAGAACACGCCAATACAATTCAAACACCTGATCAACACACACAATCACTCAGCCCAAAAGACCGTTCACCTAACCCAAGGTTCATAAAGCTTATATATTTTTAAAAAGTTACGTACATACGCAAAAAAAAGTTGCGCACATACGGTCAAGCGATCAAATGTTTAGAAGCCAAAGCTGCATACTCACAGTAGCACGTCTGCGTCTTTGTCATCCAAATCAAAGTAATCCTGGTAAGAGTCTGTGTTGTCCCAGTTCTCTACAGGCGTCTGTGTATCGAAGTCAAAAGTCCTCCTGGTTAGAGTCTCTGTTATCCGAGTTCTTCCATCTTGACTGCATCTTTCGGGAATGTAAACAAAGAAGCGCCGGCTGTGTACTGTTGTTGCTGACTACGTTCGAAAAATACGTCCATTTCGCACCGACAACTTTCTTCTTTGCTTGCTCAGCTTCCTTCTCCATAATGCAATGAACATGATTGCAACAGATTCACGAACACAGATGTCCAGAATACTGTGGAATTATGAAATGAAAACAGAGCTTTTTCGTATTGGCTTCAATGTGGAAGGCATACCCGTGTTCGCCGGTCTACGTCACACGCATACGTCATCCTCAGAGGCGTTTCGAACCGGAAGTTTAGCGGCAAATTTAAAATATCACTTTATAAGTTAACCCGGCCGTATTGGCATGTGTTATAATGTTAAGATTTCATCATTGATATATAAACTATCAGACTGCGTGGTCGGTAGTAGTGGCTTTCAGTAGGTTTTTTAAATAATATTAATGAACAGAGTTATCAGAAACAAGGTAACATAACGGTTAATAAACAAATATAAAGTTACTACATATTAAAACAATGTAAATGTACATAACGATGTGCAAAAAAATTTGGGGGAAAAAATCAAAATAAAGTACCTTAAAGGCCTACTGAAATGATTTTTTTTTATTTAAACGGGAATAGCAGATTCATTCTATGTGTCATACTTGATCATTTCGCGATATTGCCATATTTTTGCTGAAAGGATTTAGTAGAGAAAATCGACGATAAAGTTCGCAACTTTTTCTCGCTGATAAAAAAAAGCCTTGCCTGTAGCGGAAGTAGCGTGACGTCACAGGAGCTAGTATTCCTCACAATTCCCCGTTGTTTACAATGGAGCGAGAGAGATTCGGACCGAGAAAGTGATGATTACCCCATTAATTTGAGCGAGGATGAAAGATTCGTAGATGAGGAACGTTACAGTGAATGACTTGAGAGGCAGCGATGGACGTATCTTTTTTCGCTCTGACCGTAACTTAGGTACAAGCTGGCTCATTGGATTCCACACTCTCCTTTTTCTATTGTAGATCACAGATTTGTATTTTAAACCACCTCGGATACTATATCCTCTTGAAAATGAGAGTCGAGAACGCGAAATGGACATTCAGTGCCTTTTATCTCCACGACAATACATCGGCGAAATGCTTTAGCTACGAGCTAACGTGATAGCATCTTGCTTTAACTGCATATAGAAACAAAAGAAATAAACCCCTGACTGGAAGGATAGATAAAAAATCAACAATACTATTAAACCGTGGACATGTAAATACACGGTTAATGCTTTCCAGGCTGGCGAAGGTTAACAATGCTGTGCTAACGACGCCATTGAAGCTAACTTAGCAACGGGACCTCACAGAGCTATGCTAAAAACATTAGCTCTCCACCTACGCCAGCCAGCCCTCATTTGCTCATCAACACCCGTGCTCACCTGCGTTCCAGCGATCGGCAGAAGGACGAAGGACTTCACCCGATGCGTTTGGCGGCCCGGGGACGTAGGAAGTTAAGGTGAGGTCGGCGGCTAGCGCGGCTAGCGCGGCTAGCGCGGCTAGCGCTCCAACAAAGTCCTCCTGGTTGTGTTGCTGTGGTCCGCTGCTATTACACCGATGCCACCTACAACTGTCTTCTTTGCAGCCTTCATTGTTCATTAAAAAATTGCAAAAGATGTCCAGAATACTGTGGAATTATGAAATGAAAACAGAGCTTTTTGTATAGGATTCTACGGGGTACCATAACTTCCGTTACTCGGACTTCGTCACGCGCATACGTCATCATACCGCGATGTTTCAGCCGGATATTTCCCGGGAAGTTTTAAATGTCACTTTATAAGTTAACCCGGCCGTATTGGCAGGTGTTGCAATGTTAAGATTTCATCATTGATATATAAACTATCAGACTGCGTGGTCGGTAGTAGTGGCTTTCAGTAGGCCTTTAATTCACACATTTGACCATCACATCACAGTTTTGTTCCTCTGTTCTTCACCACCCACACCACTCCACCAATCAGCGCTGGGCTGATTCTGTGCCTCCAAAGTATTTTAACTCCTGGGGAAGTTTCACATAACTTATGAGTTGATGTAAAAAATAATGTTTATTTTACTCACATAAATTACCGTGCTCTGCTCCAAACAACATATCTCACTAGTAACCTGATGCTAAAAACATATTGCTAGCACCGCGCTAGCTAGCTAACGTCACCTAGCTAAAGCTAATTACAGCTACAAATCTGTTTGATAAACTTTTTATTACCAAGTCATGCAAACATACCTTTATCATGGCATTTTTTCTCCTCTTCCACTTTCTTCTTCTTCCTTTTTTCTGCACCTGAAGGATATGTCCTTTTTTGTGACATTGTTTTGCCTCTATCTGCGCTTTTGATGCCCAGTGCGCATGTCTGGCATTGCACGGCAGGCGGCAAACGTCACAGGTGCAGCAGAGGCAGCGTACATTTAAAGAGAGGCAGGAAGAATCACTAGGCCTGGATCAGCAGCAGCACTCTGTTGACCTAAAATTGTGTTTTTGTACAATAATATATCTTTGATCATTTAGAAATCATCAGTCAGACTCGTACATGCAAAAAATTTAAAAAAATAATTTTTTGTTAATTGCTTTTGGGGGCCCCCTGGTGGCCGCGGGGCCCTAAGCAAGCGCTTAGTACGCTTATGCCTTGGGCCGGCTCTGTTCTTTACAAGTGTATGTAAACTTTTGACCGCGACTGTATATGCATGGTTTACATATGAAAACTACCATGATGATTGGTTGGTTTACATATGATGAGTCACGATTGGCTAAGGTTTGGGCAAAACATTACGTCAGGCCAATCAGAGGCAAGATAGGGCGGGTCATGACGCTTTAAAACCAGGAAGCAAAATAAAAATACATTGCCTGCAGCAGTGACAGAAACCACATGTTTCGTTTAAATAACTATGTTTCTGCCAGGGTGAATCAATAGGACATTTGCCAGTACTTTTCTTTAATCGACATTATTTTTAACATTTTATAAACGCCCTGTTTTGTTCTGGCTCACTTGACAGTGCACAGCTGTGTGAGCAAGCCACTCAGGAAGGAGGAAGGTGATGAAAGTGTCAATAGCAATTACCCCATGCTGCTCAGCTAACAATGGCATAAATGTTACATGGGATTTCAGTCCTGGCACAAATATACAGTATGTTCACCTTTATTGCTTTTTGTTCATGTAAAGATGGAGTTTGTTGATGTCTGTTTTGTTAACAAAAGTCTTGCATTCTTCCTTTGGCCAGGTTCTTGTCATTTTACCACCGTGGTTTACGTTGCGACAGTCTTCCCATCAATCAGCATCACTCTGAGAGCAGACATTGTACAGTAAGTGATTGTTTTATTGTGTTCTTCTTGTGTATTTCTTGCCGAGGTGGGTAGAGTAGCCAGGAATTGTACTCAAGTAAGAGTACTGTTACTTTAGAGCAGGGGTCACCAACGCGGTGCCCGCGGGCACCAGGTAGCCCGTAAGGACCAGATGAGTAGCCCGCCGGCCTGTTCTAAAAATAGCTCAAATAGCAGCACTTACCAGTAATCTGCCTCTATTTTTTAAATTTTATGTATTTACTAGCAATCTGGTCTCGCTTTGCACGACATTTTTAATTCTAAGAGAGACAAAACTCAAATAGAATTTGAAAATCCAAGAAAATATTTTAAAGACTTGGTCTTCACTTGTTTAAATAAATGCATTATTTTTTTTACTTTGCTCCTTATAACTTTCAGAAAGACAATTTTAGAGAAAAAATACAACCTTAAAAATGATTTTAGGATTTTTAAACACATATACTTTTTTACCTTTTAAATTCCTTCGTCTTCTTTCCTGACAATTTAAATCAATGTTCAAGTAAAAAAAAAAATGTTTTTTATTGTAAAGAATAATAAATACATTTTAATTAAATTCTTCATTTTAGCTTCTGTTTTTTCGACGAAGAAAATTTGTGAAATATTTCTTCAAACTTATTAAGATTAAAATTCAAAAAAATTATTCTGGCAAATCTAGAAAATCTGTAGAATCAAATTTAAATCTTATTTCAAAGTCTTTTGATTTTCTTTAAAAAATTTTGTTCTGGAAAATCTAGAAGAAATAATGATTTGTCTTTGTTAGAAATATAGCTTTGTTTGTTATATATTCTAACAAAGTGTAGATTGGATTTTAACCTATTTAAAACGTTTCATCAAAATTCTAAAATTAATCTTAATCAGGAAAAATTACTAATGATGTTCCATAAATTCTTTTTTTAAGTTTTTCTCTTCTTTTTTTCGGTTGAGTTTTGAATTTTAAAGAGTCGAAATTGAAGATAAACTATGTTTCAAAATGTAATTGTCTTTTTTTTTCGTGTTTTCTCCTCTTTTAAACCGTTCAATTAAGTGTAAATATAATTAATTATTAATAATAACATAGAGTTAAAGGTAAATTGAGCAAATTGGCTATTTCTGGCAATTTATTGAAGTGTGTATCAAACTGGTAGCCCTTCGCATTAATCAGTACCCAAGAAGTAGCTCTTGGTTTCAAAAAGGTTGGTGACCCCTGCTTTAGAGATTCATTACTCAAGTAAAAGTAAGGAGTAGTCACCCAAATATTTACTTGAGTAAAAGTAAAAAGTATGTTGTGAAAAAAACTACTCAAGTACTGAGTAACTGATGAGTAACCTGTTTGTTTAATGATGACGGCAACAAATACACAAAAAAACAAAAATAACAATGAGCAAATTCAGAGCCAGGAATATCTCTTAAGCAACTAAAACAATAATATATATTAAATAATAATACATTAAAATAAAAAAAATTAAGGCAAATTGAGCCACAATAACTTAACAGCACCATAGGCTCAATAGGCATTCATTGATTGATTGAAACTTGTATTAGTAGATTGCACAGTAGAGTACATATTCCGTACAATTGACCACTAAATGGTAACACCCCAATAAGTTTTTCAACATTAATCAATTACTTAATAAATGACCAAGTTGAGGTGATCTACCTACTACCGTTCAAAAAATGTTGTGGAATAGCCTTCATTTCAAGAACAAGAATAGACTGTCGAGTTTCAGATGAAAGTTATCTTTTTCTGGCCATTTTGAGCGTTTAATTGACCCCACAAATGTGATGCTCCAGAAACTCAATCTGCTCAAAGGAAGGCCAGTTTTGTAGCTTCTGTAACGAGCTAAACTGTTTTCAGATGTGTGAACATGATTGCACAAGGGTTTTCTAATCATCAATTAGCCTTCTGAGCCAATGAGCAAACACATTGTACCATTAGAACACTGGAGTGATAGTTGCTGGAAATGGGCCTCTATACACCTATGTAGATATTGCACCAAAAACCAGACATTTGCAGCTAGAATAGTCATTTACCACATCAGCAATGTATGGAGTGTATTTCTTTCAAGTTAAGACTAGTTTAAAGTTATCTTCATTGAAAAGTACAGTGCTTTTCCTTCAAAAATAAGGACATTTCAATGTGACCCCAAACTTTTGAACGGTAGTGTATATATATATATATATATATATATATATATATATATATATATATATATATATATATATATATATATATACATACATACATACATACATACAGTATATCATTTATATTTATTTATTTTGCCGTTTTTCTTCCCATGTTAAAGGTGTTTTAATGAATATACAAGCATGTTTAACATATAGATTCCTTTCTTCCATGAAGACAGGAATATAAGTTGGTGTATTACCTGAGTCTGATGACTTGCATTGATAGGAATCAGACAGTAGTGATGATAACGTCCACGTTTTCAAATGGAGGAGAAAAAAAGTTCCTCCTTTCTGTCTAATACCACATGAAAGTGGCTGGTTTTTTGGCATCTTATTTGTCCAGCTTCCATATTCATTTTTATACACTTTACAATAAAAACATTGGCGGCAAACTCCGTAGCTTGCTAGCTTGTTTGCGCTGGCTTTCCGGAGACTCTTATTTTGTTAGCGCGGGCGCGATGGAGCGGCACTTTTATTGTGAAGACAGGAACTGTGCGGTCAGTCTTTAGGCTTTTGAGAGAGGTACGGTTGAAATAAAAAAGTGTTTTTCCTTCACACTTTTGATTGATTGATTGAGACTTTTATTAGTAGATTGCACAGTACAGTACATATTCCGTACAATTGACCACTAAATGGTAAGACCCCAATAAGTTTTTCAACTTGTTTAAGTCGGGGTCCACGTGTGACGCTCATGTGACCGCCTGGCTCTGTTTGATTGGTCCAACGTCACCAGTGACTGCATTTGATTGGTGAAACGCAGACATGCGATAGATCCTACTTTGAAGGTCTGTCTGACAAACCAAAACAAACAAAGCGTGCCTTAACAGATCGATACAAATCAGTAGCGGGCTGAATGTAGATAAATGGAGCGGAGTAAAAGTAGCGTTTCTTCTCTATAAATATACTCAAGTAAAAGTAAAAGTATGTTGCATTAAAACTACTCTTAGAAGTACAATTTATCCCAAAAGTTACTCAAGTAGATGTAACGGAGTAAATGTAGTGTGTTACTACCCACCTCTGATTTCTTGGTTACCATTTAGCAATACTGCTGCTCGCTGGATCTGTTCGCCCATTCTCCTCCACATGTCCTACACACAAAAAGGCAAACACACACAAAACTGATATGAGGGAAAGTGACAAGTCAAAAAGGAAAACAATGATTGTGGTTATGATCATTCATTTTTCATCTAAACGGGAAGATATAAACATCCCATCAATCGGCATCACTCTGAGAGCAGACATTGTACAGTAAGGGATTTTTTTTTATTGTGTTGATATTTTGTATTTCTTGTTTAGCACCTCGCAATACTGCTGCTTGCCGGATCTGCTCATCACTCAGCTTCTAAAACTTGTTGCGTATCCTCCTTATTTTCAGCCTCTAAAATACAAGGTTCAGGATCATCATTTGTCCTAAAGTAGTCGTTATTGGCTCCCCTGAAGTCTGCCATGTTTAGTGGCGTTGTTGTTGAAGGAAAAGAGCAAACTGTCCGTGAAGTAATTTCACCGCCATATGCTTAAACCAAAATACTGTAAATACTGCATGTTATTATGCATGGCACTTTTTAGAGTTCTTTATGGGTCGAAAAGGGCAAATACCATGACCGCCATTGTTAGCTGACTTTTCCTCGCATTTATTTACGAGTCAGAATGCATAAAAAAATTCATTAATGTAAAAATGTAAAACAAACGTGTTCTTGTCTCACAGTATTATGAACGATAAGCAAAATGTTTTAAAAAATTGTTAAAAAAAAGAAAACAATGATTAGGATCAAAAAATAAATCCACTTTACCTTGTCGGGTTCATTCTTGGCGTACATCTGAGGGGAGGGGGAGAATTTTGTTTTCTTTAACATTTTCTCTTCTTTCTTAGCAGACTAAAAGTAGAGCAATGATGGCAGCATAATTGAGGGAAATGGAGATCAAAGGCATTTTAATGAATAATAGTTGGGAACATTTAATAATTACAGTATGTATATGTCTATAAATATATATATATAGACTACAGGTTCATCTCAACAAGCCTGTTTCGTGGTAAACCACTCATCTACTCAGGAGAGTGGTTTACCACGAAACAGGCTACCGGTATATATATAGACTGGTCTGCCTGTAGTCCAGACCTGTCTCCCATTGAAAATGTGTGGCGCATTATGACGCCTAAAATACCACAACGGAGACCCCCGGACTGTTGAACAACTTAAGCTGTACATCAAGCAAGAATGGGAAGGAATTCCAGCTGAAAAGCTTCAAAAATTGGTCTCCTCAGTTTCTAAACATTTACTGAGTGTTGTCAAAAGGAAAGGCCATGTAACACAGTGGTAAAAATGCCCCTGTGACAACTTGTTTGCAATGTGTTGCTGCCATTAAATTAGGATTCTTTATTTGCAAAAAGAAAATACTTTTCTCAGTTCCAATATTAAATATTGAGGGGTTTCCTCAATCCTCAGGATTGAGGAAACCCCTCACGAAACAGGCCTGTAGAGATGAAATAGTCTTGTGATTTTTCCCCCCCACACACACACACACATATATATATATATATATATATATATATATATATATATATATATATATATATATATATATATATATATATATATATATATATATATATATATATATATATATATATATATATATATATATATATATATTTACGGTAACACTTTCGTATGGGGAACATATTCTAAGTAACAAAGACTTAATTTACAGTTATTTGGACACTAGGGGAACATATAAGGGTTAGGGTTACTAATAAGCAATAATTCTGAGGATATTGAGGGAAGACTCTTAGTTAATGGCTTACTGGTTGTATAATGCAGAATAAGGCATTAATAAGTACTTAATAATGACTAATTAAGAGCCAATATGTTACTAATTTGTATGTTGATAAGCAACTAATTAATGGTGATTATGTTCCCCATACTAAAGTGTTACCATATATATATATATATATATATATATATATATATATATATATATATATATATATATATATATATATATATATATATATATATATATATATATATATATATATATATATATATATATATTAGGGCTGTGAATCTTTGGGTGTCCCACGATTCGATTCAAAATTGATTCTTGGAGTCACGATTCGATTCAAAATCGATTTTTTTTCAATTCAACACGATTCTCGATTCAAAAACGATTTTATTTTTTATTTTTTTTATTTTTTATTTTTTTATTTTTTTATGAAAACAATACACAACAATATCATAATAATGCAATAACATTTCAAAATCAAACCCGACCCAGCAACATTTAGAATAGCAATAAACAGAGCAATTGAGGAGACACAAACATGACACGGAACAATCTAAAAGTAGTGAGACAAAAAGGAATATTATCAAAAACAGTATCAATATTAGTAACAATTTCAACATAGCAGTGATTAAAAATCCCTCATTGATATTATCATTACAAACATTAATAATAAAAAAAAAAAAAAAAAAAATGAACAATAGTGTCACAGTGGCTTACAGTTGCCTCGCATCTCATAAAGTAAATGTCAATCAATCAATCAATCAATGTTTATTTATATAGCCCTAAATCACAAGTGTCTCAAAGGGCTGTACAAGCCACAACGACATCCTCGGTACAGAGCCCACATACGGGCAAGGAAAACTCACCCCAGTGGGACGTCAATGTGAATGACTATGAGAAACCTTGGAGAGGACCGCATATGTGGGTAACCCCCCCCCCCCCCTCTAGGGGAGACCGAAAGCAATGGATGTCGAGTGGGTCTGACATAATATTGTGAAAGTCCAACACATCAGCGAAAGTCCAGTCCATAGTGGGGCCAACAGGAACCATCCCGAGCGGAGACGGGTCAGCAGCGTAGAGATGTCCCCATCTGATGAACAGGCTAGCGGTCCACCCCGGGTTGGGAGCAGAGTAGAAAAGAAAAGAAACGGCAGATCAACTGGTCTAAAAAGGGAGTCTATTTAAAGACTAGAGTATACAAATGAGTTTTAAGATGAGACTTAAATGCTTCTACTGAGGTAGCATCTCTAACTTTTACCGGGAGGGCATTCCATAGTATTGGAGCCCGAATAGAAAACGCTCTATAGCCCGCAGACTTTTTTTGGGCTCTGGGAATCACTAATAAGCCGGAGTTCTTTGAACGCAGATTTCTTGCCGGGACATATGGTACAATACAATCGGCAAGATAGGCAGGAGCTTTACCGTGTAGTATTTTATACGTAAGTAGTAAAACCTTAAAGTCGCATCTTAGGTGCACAGGAAGCCAGTGCAAGTGAGCCAGTATAGGCGTAATATGATCAAACTTTCTTGTTTTTGTCAAAAGTCTAGCAGCCGCATTTTGTACCAACTGTAATCTTTTAATGCTAGACATAGGGAGACCCGAAAATAAAACGTTACAGTAATCGAGACGAGATGTAACGAACGCATGGATAATGATCTCAGCATTGCTTGTGGACAAAATGGAACAAATTTTAGCGATATTACGGAGATGAAAGAAGGCCGTTTTAGTAACACTCTTAATGTGTGACTCAAACGAGAGAGTTGGGTCGAAGATAATACCCAGATTCTTTACCGAGTCGCCTTGTTTAATTGTTTGGTTGTCAAATGTTAAGGTGGTATTATTAAATAGATGTCGGTGTTGAGCAGTACCGATAATCAGCATTTCCGTTTTCTTAGCGTTGAGTTGCAAAAAGTTAGCGGACATCCATTGTTTAATTTCATTAAGACACGCCTCCAGCTGACTACAGTCCGGCGTGTTGGTCAGCTTTAGGGGCATGTAGAGTTGAGTGTCATCAGCATAACAGTGAAAGCTAACACCGTACTTGCGTATGATGTCACCTAGCGGCAGCATGTAAATACTAAAGAGTGCAGGGCCAAGAACCGAACCCTGGGGAACTCCGCACGTTACCTTAACATAGTCCGAGGTCACATTGTTATGGGAGACACACTGCATCCTGTCACTAAGATAAGAGTTAAACCAAGACAAGGCTAAGTCTGACATCCCAATACGCGTTTTGATACGCTCTAATAAAATATTATGATCAACAGTATCGAAAGCGGCGCTAAGATCAAGAAGCAGCAACATAGATGAAGCATCAGAATCCATCGTTAGCAATAGATCATTAGTCATTTTTGCGAGGGCTGTCTCCGTAGAGTGATTTGCCCTGAAACCGGATTGAAAAGGTTCACAGAGATTGTTAGACGCTAAGTGTTCATTTAGCTGCTGTGCGACAATTTTTTCGAGGATTTTCGAGATAAACGGAAGGTGGGACACCGGCCGGTAGTTTACCAGGAGATCAGGATCGAGGTTAGGTCTTTTGAGTAGAGGATGAATAACCGCTTTTTTGAATGCTAGGGGAACAGTGCCAGAGGAAAGTGATAAGTTTATAATATTTAACACTGATGGACCTAATAATACAAAAAGCTCCCAGGAATTGGGTCAAGTAAACATGTTGTTTGTTTTGTCCCATTTACACATTTTGACAATTCCTCCAATGTTATTTCATCAAAGAGAGAGAAACTATTTTGGAGGGCGGCATCCGTCGTATATACAGTCGTATTTGTGTTAATAGAACCCAGTTGTAGCTGAGATGCATTGTCTTTAATCTCTATTCTAATGACTTCAATTTTCTTATTAAAGAAATTCATAAAGTCATCTGCTGAGTGGGTGGAGCTACTGGGAGGAGTCCCTTGTTGGGTTAGCGATGCTACTGTACTAAACAGAAATTTAGGATCATTTTTGTTGAGGTGGATGAGATTTGAGTAATATTTAGCTTTAGCTGAGGTAAGCATGCGTTTATAAGTTATTAAACTATCACACCATGCTTGATGGAAAACCTCAAGTTTAGTCGCACGCCATTTGCGTTCCAGCTTTCTACATGATAATTTCTGGGCTTTAGTTTCTTCTGTAAACCATGGGGTACGCCTTTTAGGGGCCCTTTTTAGCTTTAGCGGTGCTACACTATCAATGGTGTCGCGCAGGGCGTCATTAAAGTTGTTAGTGAGGTTATCAATAGAGCCCACATAATTTGGGAATGGTGCCATTACCGAAGGCAGTAGGTCAGTAAGAGTCGTCGTTGTGGCAGCATTAATGTTGCGGCTGCTACAGTAGTTATTATTATTATTATTATTAGTTTGTTGACAATGAGTCAGAACTTCGAATTTTATAAGGGAATGATCGGACATTACTTTAGTGTACGGGAGTATCGTAACTTTAGAGGTGGTGACACCCCTGACAAGCACTAGATCTATCGTATTACCGTTGCGATGCGTGGGTTCATTTATTATTTGTGTAAGACCACAGCTATCAATTATAGTCTGGAGCGCCACGCATGGAGGGTCCGATGGGGTATTCATATGGATATTAAAGTCCCCCATTATGATTATATTGTCGGCGTGCGTCACTAGATCAGCAACAAACTCTGAGAATTCACTGATGAAGTCCGAATAGGGCCCAGGGGGGCGGTAGATAACAGCCAGGTGGAGAGGCAGCGGTGTGACAAACCTCAAAGTGAGCACCTCAAACGAGTTATATTTATTATTTAGGTTAGGTGTAAGATTATAGTTTTCATTGTATATTAGTGCGAAATCCCCTCCCCTTTTAAGAGGTCGGGCAACATGTGTATTGGTATAGTTAGGAGGAGATGCCTCAATGAGCGCAAAAAAATCGTCTGGTTTGAGCCAGGTCTCGGCGAGACCAATGACGTCAAGTTTGTTGTCTCTAATGACTTCATTAACTAATAACGTTTTGGAAGATGATGATCTTATGTTTAAAAAGGCCATATTATAGGTAGTGGGCTGTTTTGAGGATTGTTTATTGAAATGATCCGAAGTAGCAATATTAATAATGTTGCGTTTATTATGCGTATTGCACTTTAAATAGTTTCGACCATATCTAGGAATTGATACGACGGGGATATTCAGATTGTTTGCTTGATGTTGCGATAAACTGAACGCATCATAGTTAGCTACCTCAGTACAATGTATGTCTGCCTCTGACACGATCACATAAGAAAAAACATTATGTGAGTTGTGTTTTATTCTAAGAGAATTGCTATGTGTGCAGGGATTATCCAGCCTGACGCCGGCTAGTTCTAGTTTAAATGGCTTCTTACCCGGAGACTCCACGCTTCTTTGGTTAGCTTTTCTCTTTGTTGTTAGCCCCGCTTGGCATCCCCGCTTCTGCTTCCGCTCGCACCGCTTATGTCGTCTCCATTGGCGGTCACCGCTAGCACTTGACTCCGCTGCTACAAAGGCCGCTCGATGTAGCCCACGAAGTATTCCCATGCTAGCGAGGAGGTCCACCGTACATGCATCTTTCAGTCTATAACGACCCGATCCATCCACATCCAGAATTGTCTGTCGGTCGTATGTGATCACAGAGTGTTCACGCTTTGAGCCAGCCATGAAATTGACAGAAATGATGGGTGTTTTTTGCCAAATCGCTCTACACTCCCAAGAGCATTAGTGAGCCGCAGCATTCCCATGCGCCGCCATCTTGTCAAATGTCTAATGATAATGTCAATGAGGGATTTTTAATCACTGCTATGTTGAAATTGTAACTAATATTGATACTGTTGTTGATAATATTCATTTTTGTTTCACTACTTTTGGTATGTTCTGTGTCGTGTTTGTGTCTCCTCTCAATTGCTCTGTTTATTGCAGTTCTGAGTGTTGCTGGGTCGGGTTTGGTTTTGGAATTGGATTGCATTGTTATGGTATTGCTGTGTATTGTTTGGTTGGATTGATTAATTAAAAAAATAAAAAATAAAAAATAAACTTTTTTTTTTATAAATAATAATTTTTTTTTAAAAAATCGATTTTTAAAAAAATGAGAATCGATTCTGAATCGCACAACGTGAGAATCGCGATTCGAATTCGAATCGATTTTTCCCCACACCCCTAATATATATATATATATATATATATATATATATATATATATATATATATATATATATATATATATATATATATATACAAACAAATACCGAAAATAGGCTTTAACAAAAAAACTAGGCGAGTTTAAAATCCTTAGTTAAAAATTATCACAGATAAAAAGTCAGCTGGGATAGAAAAAAAAAAGAATGGGGGTAATGAACTTCATAATTTTATAATGAGATCAACACTTTTGGCAAGACTTTTGGTTCATCTGCAATCATGCTTAAAGTCATATTTTGTCAATATTTAGTCAAATCAATATTTAGCCAACTCAAATTAACATTTGCTACACTAAACCTGACAAGCTTGGACTGCAATATTTAGCATCGTGCATTGTGTGTGTATTTGTGTGAGTCAGCTTTTTCATCGCCACTTCTTGACAGTGGGCTGTCAGAATCCACTGACAGACTTGCACCGACGTGCATAATGAATGAACACACACACACACACGCACACACGCACACACAAACACACACATTCCTGAAAGTTCCTCAGTATTCCAAACTGTGCTTTTCATGTCGGTTCTTCCCTTTTGTCTTTGACTTCACTTTATTTCAGCCTTTTTTGTGTGTGTTTCGGTAACATGTGTACTATTTGTGTGTGTGTGTGTGTGTGTGTGTGTGTGTGTGTGTGTGTGTGTGTGTGTGTGTGTGTGTGTGTGTGTGTGTGTGTGTGTGTGTGTGTGTGTGTGTGTGTGTGTGTGTGTGTGTGTGTGTGTGTGTGTGTACCTGTATTTCTACCCTTCTTGGGACATCAACAAGGAAAAGTGCCTTCCATATGAGTTAGGACATAAATCATGGTCCCAATACGGAAAACCATTGCATCTAATAGAGAATGTCTCATTTGCACCCATGGTGGTGAAATCTATCAAAATTAAGGGTGGTCCCAAAAAGGAAGGATTTTTCAAATTGAATGCGTATCGGTTTTAAAAGTGCTCCCCCTCTGGTCAACATATGAAATAACAAGTGTGTGTAAGCATTTGAAGTGCTCCCCCTCTGGTGAACATATGAAATAACAAGTGTTTGTCAAAATTTGAAGTGCTCCCCCTCTGGTCAACATATGAAATAACAAGTGTTTGTAAAAAAAATTGAAGTGCTCCCCCTCTGGTCAACATATGAAATAACAAGTGTTTGTAAAAAAAAAAATTGAAGTGCTCCCCCTCTGGTGAACATATGAAATAACAAGTGTTTGTCAAAATTTGAAGTGCGCCCTCTCTGGTCAACATATGAAATAACAAGTGTGTGTAAGCATTTGAAGTGCTCCCCCTCTGGTGAACATATGAAATAACAAGTGTTTGTCAAAATTTGAAGTGCTCCCCCTCTGGTCAACATATGAAATAACAAGTGTTGGTAAAAAAAAAAATTGAAGTGCTCCCCCTCTGGTGAACATATGAAATAACAAGTGTTTGTCAAAATTTGAAGTGTGCCCTCTCTGGTCAACATATGAAATAACAAGTGTTTGTCAAAATTTGAAGTGCGCCCTCTCTGGTCAACATATGAAATAACAAGTGTTTGTAAAAAAATTGAAGTGCTCCCCCTCTGGCCAACATATGTAATAACAAGTGTGTGTAAGAAATTGAAATGTGCCCCCTAATTTAAAAAAAAAAAAATAAAAAAAATAAAATTGGTAGCACCCCCTGCCACCCCAATAGGGACAAGTGGTGCAAAATGGATGGATGGATGGATGTATATAGAGACATGCTGTAATAACTTGAAGTAAGTAATGAAGATTAAAAACCAATTACAAACAAACATTCTGAAATAAAAAAAATTAACTAAAATCTTACCTTTTTTTATATTTGCATAGTATGTATATATTGTTAATGTTGTAAATACACATCTTGATATATCTAGAAAGCGTGGTCCTTAAAGAGGTAGGCATTTTTCGGAGGTCTCAAGAAGGTAACAAATACAAGAGTGTGTGTGTGTGTGTGTGTGTGTGTGTGTGTGTGTGTGTGTGTGTGTGTGTGTGTGTGTGTGTGTGTGTGTGTGTGAGAGAGAGAAAAGACAGCTGTGCATCACCGATCTTCCTTCCCTTCCTGTGGACAGTTCACACTGTGCAGGTGTGCGCCCATTCTCCTCCACATGTCCTACACACAAAAAAGCAAACACACACAAAACTGATATGAGGGAAGGTGACAAGTCAAAAAGGGGGGAAAAAAAGCCAGTAGAAATAATGAAAATGTAAAATAAAGACTGTAGTTCGTAGTTCTACATACATTCTGTCAGGATGATGCTCCTAATCTCAGACTCAATATGTGCTTGATTTCGAGTTTATGAAATCTAGCTATGTGCACATGGACACATTTTATCAGATTGAAAGCCTAACCGGTGATGTGTATTTCTGGTCTTGTCATCCTCGGCTGGATCAAAAGAGACGTCGGAGACGCTTTACTGAACCAAAAGTTGCTTTATTACAAGCGAGTGTCATTATACAGGACTGCAGTACCTGGAGGAGGTCAAGTCCAAAAAAAAAATCAGGCACCCCTAACTTGGAGAAGCCAAACCATCATTTTTATATCCCTCCTTTCTGTCTCTGGGTGTGTGCTAAGTCAGGACAGCACACCCTGACCATAGATGGAGATGTTCGTGTGTAAGTGTCTGGAAAACAACTGCTTTAAGTCATAACTTAAGTGTTGACGTCGAGCTAGACAGGAAGTCTCTTCTCAAGGATAGGGCTATCACCTTTGCATTCCAAAGTCCCAATTAGGGCCTCTTTTCTATGAGAAGTGATCCAATCCACCTGCGAATGTCAAACTAAGGGGCCTTATCTTATTATGAAATATGAAAGACCACTATTTAATTAAACTTGGTGGTTTGTTTTCTCCTTCACCATATGCAAAACATAATTTGACTTAGTTACTTCACTTCATGTAAACACGCCATTCGGAATATTCTGGCCCGATCACACACGTT
The DNA here is from genome assembly GCF_033978785.1 of Entelurus aequoreus. Lineage (NCBI taxonomy): Eukaryota > Metazoa > Chordata > Actinopteri > Syngnathiformes > Syngnathidae > Entelurus > Entelurus aequoreus. The sequence goes on along the minus strand of NC_084754.1, from coordinate 4,741,650 downwards.
TGGATCAAAATTTCATTCCGATCGAAACGGGTGGTTCAAGCCAAAAGTCATTCGGATTGTCGCACATGAAAAACACTTATTTCGTAATTTCGGGTTAGAATTATCCTTACTGCGCATGTCTTTGATGTCAGCCATTTTGGTGGTGGAGCGGGGACTAAATTCAATAGTCTCGGAATGAAGCGATTGTCTTGCTGCTGACTAGCAAGACTAGCAAAAACAAAAGTATGGTCTGGAGTGTCATGTGTCGATGTAACAATAAAAGAAGGGATCCAGTCGTCGTCTAACGAGCTGTTTTATTTACGACGTTACTAACAGTGCTAACTGCCAGCCTCCGACACATACACAGAATGTCGTAACATGAAGTCGCGCCGCAACCCGTACATAATCACAACATAAAAAGCACAGAACAGCTTCATTTCAAAAAGAGAGGTAAAAAAAAAGTAGTGAACAGAAGGCAAAAAATTACAAATAAATATCGTGATAAAATTGAACAAACAGAAATGCACTAAGCCATGTTTGTTTACAATGGAAGTCACTGCTTTTTCTGAACCTGCAGTGAGGGAACTCATCCAAAAGATGGCGCCACAGCAGAAATAATAACACACTTTTCCGTTGATGTTACGTTCTGTGCGTGTCGAAGTAAATTATTCCGGTTTTAACGTGTGATGCATGAAAATGCTCGTCTTAATAAGATCATTTTTTTCAGGGTCCATGTACACATTGTAATATTGTAATCCGAATGATGATCAGATTAAATAAATGTTGTCCATGCTCACAATGTAAGTAATTAACAACACAATTAGTGTACACCAGACCTGGGCAGCTTAAGGCCGGGGGGCTAACTGCCAGCCTCCGACACATACACAGAATGTCGTAACATGAAGTCGCGCCGCAACCCGTACATAATCACAACATAAAAAGCACAGAACAGCTTCATTTCAAAAAGAGAGGTAAAACAAAAGTAGTGAACAGAAGGCAAAAAAATGACAAATACTGTGATAAAATTGAACAAGCAGAAATGCACTAAGCCATGTTTGCTTACAATGGAAGTCACTGCTTTTTCTGCACCTGCAGTGAGGGAACTCATCCAAAAGATGGCGCCATAGCAGAAATAATAACACACTTTTCCGTTGATGTTACGGTCTGTGCGTGTCGAAGTAAATTATTCCGGTTTTAACGTGTGATGCATGAAAATGCTCGTCATAATAAGATCATTTTTTTCAGGGTCCATGTACACATTGTAATATTGTAATCCGAATGATGATCAGATTAAATAAATGTTGTCCATGCTCACAATGTAAGTAATTAACAACACAATTAGTGTACACCAGACCTGGGCAGATTAAGGCCGGGGGGCCTTAATCTGGCCCACCGGACATTCCCAAATAATTTTTTTTAGATTTTTAAGATGGAAACTGTAGCTGCTATTATGATGTGCAGTGATGTCAAATGACCGTAAGTCTTGAACTATACATAGTATTTCAATGGTTGCAATCTGCGCTTTTGCATGATATACTAGTTACTATAGTAATCTAATTAGTTACTATGGTAATCTAATTAGTTACCGTATTTTCCGCACCATAAGCCGCACCTAAAAACCACAATTTTTCTCAAAAGCTGACAGTGCGGCTAATAACCCGGTGCGCCTTATATATGGATTAATATTAATATTCATTTTCATAAAGTTTAGGTCTCGCAACTACGGTAAACAGCCGCCATCTTTTTTCCCCGTAGAAGAGGAAGCGCTTCTTCTTCTACGGTAAGCAACCGCCCCATAGAAGAGGAAGCGCTTCTTCTTCTACGGTAAGCAACCGCCCCATAGAAGAGGAAGCGCTTCTTCTTCTACGGTAAGCAACCGCCCCATAGAAGAGGAAGCGCTTCTTCTTCTACTGTTAGCAACCGCCAAGGTGAGCTCCCGCCCCCGTGGAAGAGGAAGCGCTTCTTCTTCTACTGTAAGCAACCGCACCCGCCCCCGTAGAAGAAGAAGCGCATGGATATTACGTTTCATTTCATTTGTGTGTTTCTGTAAAGACCACAAAATGTCTCCTACTAAGAGACACGCGTACAAGGTTCCACTGACTTTTGATATTCATGTGAACCGCACTGTGGATACAACGGGAACACGTACGGTGAATATTCGCACCACAGGGAATGAGAAGTCGTCTTCACCGTGGTGCTAGCTTGCCATGCTAACGGCCAGAAACTTCCACCCATGGTGATATTCAAAAGGAAGACCTTGCCAAAAGAGAACTTTCCAGCCGGCGTCATCATAAAAGCTAACTCGAAGGGATGGATGGATGAAGAAAAGATGAGCGAGTGGTTGATAGACGTTTACGCGAAGACACCGGGTGACTTTTTTCACACAGCTACGTCCCTGTTGATCTACGACTGCATGCGCGTCCACATCACAGATGGTGTCAAAAAACAAGTGAAGCACACCGAAGAAGAATAATTCGATGGATTTGTGGATGAGGAATAACTTCAGAAAGTGAGCTTTAAATGTTTATTTTGTGTGTTGTGTGACATTAACGTTCGAGCAACGTTGAGTTATTGATGTTGCTATTGCTCTGCACTATTTTGAGTGTTACTATTTTTGTGATTGCACATTTGCACATTACATTTTGGGAGTGAACCGAGTTGTTAGAACGCTGGTTTGTGATATACTATTAAAGTTTGACTGACCTATCTGACTGTTTTGTTGACATTCCCTTTAGCGTAGCGTAGGTGCGGCTAATAGCACGGGGCGGCTAATAGGTAAACAAAGTTTTGAAATATGCCGTTCATAGAACGTGCGGCTAATAACACGGGGCGGCTTATGGTGCGGAAAATACGGTACTATGGTAATCTAAGTCACAACAGCTCAGATGAGACACCAAGCAGTGTGGGTGGGGAGTGTTTCCACAGAGCGTTTCCACAGAGTGTTTCCAGAGCGGCCAGCCTGAAATGCGGAAGGACATTTTTACAACAAATTTCTAAAGCTTAGTGATGAATCAGATTGTAGGTGGTTTTTTTTTTTTTTTACCCTTCGCTGTTTGTTGCATTCTTGTTGTGTTTTGCTTGATTGTAAAATATGTGGATGGAGAGGGGGTGTGAGGTTCATATGTTGTCAATATTCAGTGTTTTATCGTTCATAGTTAATATTGTAAATCCCACATTCTTTATTTTCATGTACATTTTGACTGTCTTACAGAAAAAAAAATGTAAATTCCATTTTGTTTTTCAGGCGGTCTGTCATAACATTTTTAGCATTCAATCAGACATTATTGTGAGGTTTTGTATTAGTGTTCCTAAAAATAGATATTCCGGCCCCCAGACACATTTTTTTCTCAAAATAATTGCCCAGGCCCCGGTGTACACGGAACACGTTTATGCTGATGCTCTTCAGACTGGATATTTGACAGCGGTTCTTGAAGTCACCGAAATCAAACCCCAAACTAGCCATTGTTTGCACATGTAATTGTGAACTTGGCCAGAGACAAGAGGAGAATGTGGGATAATAAAGGAATATGCAATCAAAGCAGTTTGCTGACATTAGTTTCCTTTATTTAAAAGTGTTTTTTATTGAATGTCTCGTGTCACAGTTGCACATGGTTGCGGTTGGTGTGATGTCGGGATGCAGAGAAGACAGTAACAAGTCCTTTCGGGAAAAGAGGAAGCACCAGCGTGACGAAAGAGGCAGATGACAGGTGAGCAACAAAAAAAAATGCAACAAAACAAAGCAAAGCATGAAAAGGTACAACATGAACAATTCGACAAGGAACTAGTGTTGTAAGAAAGGCGCCATTGATTTGTGATCAAAGGCAGGTGTATCCCCTGATCTCTCATCAAGAGCAGGTGTGTACGTAAGCGTTTAGAACCGGAGGTGAAGTCACAAGCAAGACAGACCAAAACCAGGAAGAGGCACCAAAATTAGAGCGCTGTGCAGGAACTAACAAAAAGTGAAAAAAGATCATGACTACGGACAATAAAGCTTTTGTACATGTGGAAATAATTTTTCGGTCCAAAAAAATAAATATCGGGTGCATTTATTGTGGTCAAATCCAGGTCTTTACGTTCATGCCTTTATTTTGAAGCTTAAATTGTACTAAACAGGAAGTCACTATGTACACGTTTTAATGCGTTGTAAACCAGACAGTAGTGATGTTGCTGTTGAAATTACTCTTTTGAATGTCAGCTGTCGACGTCAACGTATGTTAACGAGACTTAAGTCGACTTGATGAGTTGGTAATAATAATGATAATAATAAAATAGTGATAGTAAATATAATAACTACATGAGGCAATTCCTGAAGGAATTGCGTGTGAATGCTCCAATGCTAAAGTTGAAGTGAAATCCTGGAATTTATTTAGAATTGTTGAAGTAGAGCACACAATTCCCAAACAGGCTGAATATTTTGATGTTGGAACGGTTTGATTTAGATGGAAAATGTGGAAGTTGTGGAACTTTGAAGAATGTCCCATTGATTTCAATGGGAATTTCCCAAAATGTGGTCATTTCGGGAAAAGCGGGAATTTTTGGAAAAATGTTAAAAGACTTGAATAATCTGAATGAGTTAACATGGTTGGTGTTGGAATTTTTCAGACTGGTCGAGAAATGTTGAAGTAGTAACATGTTGAATTGAGAAAGGGTATTACGGAATTCCTGGAATTTGGGGAAAACCGGGAATTTTTCCAGTTCAAAAAACAACTTTGTTTTTTGTCCTGATTAAGAGGAATTTTTTGACGGTGGAACGGTTGAGATGCGTTGAAAAATTTGGAAGGAGTAGTCGCCAGAACGAAGGGTGGAAATAGGGCTCTGGAAAACCAGAAATTCTGGGAAATCCTGGAATTTTTTTTAACTTGGGAAAAATGGTAGCTTGAATGTCCAGAATGTTGAAATGTGCTGAAGGTGGAATGGTTTGAATACGTTGAAAAATGTGGAAATGGTGGATGTTGGAAAAATGGCCAATTCATTTTGAATGGGGAAAAATGTCCCGGAAAACTCGGAATTCTGGGAAATTGGGGAATTTTTGGAATTTGTCAAGGGAA